>NW_016813094.1:2837797-2850527 GCF_001698545.2 Rhinopithecus bieti | reverse complement strand
AGTATATGCATATATTATAATATGTTATATTACCTATCTGAATTTTATGGTATAACATATTACATATTAATTTCAAAGAAATTTACTGTCTATATTTAATATCTATGTTTATTTGCATTAATTTGAATGCAAACATTTTTTATTTGGAATTCAACAGATAATTTTTCACTTTTAGCAGAAAATCATGCTGATTCCTCATGTTTAGTATTCACCTTCAGGGGTGAATATGAGAGCCAGACGAGATGTCACTGTATAGACACCAGAGTTTGTAAGATAGTCCAGGAGTCAACAAAATCTGAATCTGGGTGTTAAAATAAGAGAGAGACCTGTGCACCCCAACCCCACCCCTCTCGATAAATGGAGAGAAACGTTGTGCTTTCTCTTAAAACAAATTCTCCTTCAGAACAGAAAGGGAAAACATTTAGGGACCTTAGTATTTGCAATGCAAATGCATGTCTCCTAGCAGAAGATAAGACCAGTATCTCTAGCCTTACCATCCAGAGACATCTTTGTGGTCCCAATTTCCAATCACCCTTGAAATGTGAATACACATATTGAGGGAAATAAATAAATGTCTCTGGAATTCGGATGATCTTTTCTGTCATTTTTATTTTCTGTAAGACATTCTCAGGAAGTCCTGACTATACAGAAATGTAGAAAGATTCAGAGACAGTTTTATAAGACAAAAAACAAAATTAAGAAAATAAATAAATAGGTAAAGAGAAAGAGAGGAAGGGAGGAATACATTACGAGTCAGAATGTAAAATGTTGTTGGACTTCTCAACAACACACAGCAGGAAGGATCAACACCATGTACTCAAAATGCAGAGAAAGTATACTTTGCAACAAGAAATATTAGTTTTCAAAATGAAATTGAGTAGGACCAAAGAAATTAAAGTATAGAATTTTCCACTGGCAGACAATTGCTAAAAATAAATCTAAAGGATGTCTTTAAGGTAGAAAGAAAATAATTCCGGATGTAAATTTTGATATGCATGAAATAATGAAGAGAAAAATAAAAATAATAGACACACTATTGAGAGGCATTGAATTGAAATATATATATAAATACAACAAATATATGTATAAATACATATATGCCACACACACACACACACATAAACATATAAGCTTTATCCTTCAAGAAGTAGAGGTTAAAAAGCTAATGTTTGAATTTTATATAAAGTTTTCACAAAACTTTGTAGTGTTAAAGTTTTACACTATCAGCTCTCAGAAAGCAGCACTGACAGGAAAAGGAAATCTATGTCTGCAATATATGTATTGATTTCAGTCAAGATAATTCACTCTTCCTTGTATGCTGGAAAGAATCTGACACAATCAACTTGCCAGCAACACCAGGTTCTCTCTTCAAGAGTTTTTTCCATGGTTGGCAAGTTGGACTTTGGCAGTCCCAGTGGATAGATCCATCTTGGTGAAAACAAATCTATGCTATTGCAACCACTCATAGCTTCAAGTCTCTGCCACCAGCTACTTAATTCATCTAGGATAATGAATATAAGATGACTGAAATTGACTTATATAAACCGGCTGAGTCATTCATTCTACTTTGTTGTTCAGTATCTCTTCCGTGGTAGGTAATCCGTGATGTAAGTTCACATGAAATACAAAGTTCTCTCACTTTGCACCCACTCTGTTAAGTCCACCCACGAACTTTTTTTTTCTTACACCCCCTTATGCCTTAGCTTTTCATCTTTGTCCTTACTAGCTTCTAGCCAACCATCCAAGCTCTCTATGGCTACCCTCGAATCTATGTGTATTCTAACCATAGACCGGCTCTTTTTCTACTTGGAATGAATGAACACAGGCACACTCAAAAGCTCTGGCTACTGGGGTAGTTTTGCCTAACTCCTTTGTTTTGTATTATTACAGCCTCACTATATCTGTGAGCAGGTCTATAGTGCAATACAACTGCAAATTCAACACAAACTGTGCTGACTCATCAGAGAATCTCACCCCTCCTCTTTCAGCTCATTATAAGAAAATACCACATGCTAGTAGATGTGAGCAATGGAGGGACATCATTGTAGCCATTTCGGGATGGCACGTTGTTGGGCACCAGTTTGTGTAGCTTATTTGCGCCCTCTGGATCTGCTTGTGCTTAATACTGAATTTCCCACATTAATATTACAGTGGATTTCTGTTATACCAGCACAACATTATGGTATTGCTTCATGAATGCCACGTCAAGCATTTCTGTTTCTCTTAGTGGGGGCCACTGCTTTTCCATGTTTCCAAGATCCAAATAATAATAGCACATTAATTCTTATCCGGGGTTTACTTTACGTATCTTGGGCCAGTGATTACCTTTTGAAGAGTACTCCCTGTTAAGATTATATCCCATTTCATGTGATCTCTTTGGATTCTTATGATACTGATACCCTGTTATCCCCTGTACACTAGGTCCTGCAGCTCCATTAATAGAGTTCCTTTCCTTCTGTGGCAGACCCAGGATAACTCTGACATGCTACCTTGTGACTTGACCTTGGTTATTGTTCTGGCAGCAGAACACCTCTGGAAGAGGTGCTATGGAGAATCCTGAGAGCCTGTATTGGACTTCAAGATGAAGGCTTTGTCCCATTACGATATAAGAAGCATTTCTACAGCCAAGAGAGTACAAGAGGAACATGGTTTCTATACCAAGACTCGGGGTCCCATATTTTTTATTCTTTTTAATTTTTTAATTTTTGTTTTATATTTGAGGGGTACACATGCAGGCTTATTAGCTGGGTATATTGCATGATGCCATGGTTTGGGTGTACAAATGATTCTGTCATCCAGGTATTGAGCATGATACCCAACAGTTTTTCAACACTTGCCCGAAATCCTTTCCTCCTCCCTTAGTATCCCCAGTTTCTACTGTTCTCATCTTTATGTCCATGACTACCCAGTGTTTAGCTCCCACTTATAAGTAAAAACATGTGATATTTTGTTTTCTGTTTCTGCATTAATTTCCTTAGGAAAATGGCCTCCAGTTTTATCTATGTTTCTGCAAAAGGCATGATTTCATGTTTTCATGGATGTGTTGTATTTCATGGGGTGAGTATATGTACATGTTATTTATCCAGTACACAGATGGGCACCTAGTTGGGTCCCATGTCTTTGCTATTGCAAATAGTGCTACAATGAACATGTGAGTGTATGCATCTTCTTGTTAGAAGGATTTGTTTATTTTTAGACGTATAGCCAGTAATGGGATTCCTGGGATAAATCGTAGCTCTGTTTTAAGTTCTTTGAGAAATCTCCAAACTGCTTTCCACAACAGCTGATCTAATTTATTATACATTCTCCCTAACAGTGTATAAGTATTCCCTTTTCTCTACAGCCTCACAATCATCTGTTGCTTTTTACTTTTTAATAATAGCAATTCTGGTTGGTGTGAGGTGGTGTCTTATTATGGTTTTTATTTCTATTTCTCTGATGATTAGTAATGCCCAGTATTTTTTATATGTTGGCTGCTTGTATGTCTTCTTTTAAGAAGTATCCATTCATGTCTTTGGCCCACTTTTTAATGGGATTGTTTTTGTTTGTGTAATTGGTCAGGTTCCTTATATATTCTGGATATTGGATTTTGTTGGATGCATAGGTGGCAAATATATCCTCCCATTCTGTAGGTTGCCTCTTTACTCTGTTGATAGTTTCTTTTGCTTGGCAGAAGCTAGTTTAATTCTTATTTTTGTTGCAGTGACATTTCAGAACTTAGTCACAAATTCTTTCCTAAAGCTGATGTCCAGAATGGTGTTTCCCAGGTTTTCTTCTAGGATTCTACAGTTTGGGGTCTTACATTTAAGTCTTTGATCTGCCTTGAGTTAATCTTGTGTATAGTGAAAGGTAGGGGTCCAGTTTCATTCTTTTGCATATAACTAACCAGCTAGACAGCTATCTCACCATCATTTGTTGAACAGGGAGTCCTTTCTCCATAGCTGATTTTTGTTGACTTTGTCAAAGATAAGATGGCTTTAGGTGTATGGCTTTATTCTAGTTTCTCTATTCTGTTCCATTGAACTACATGTTGGTTTTTGTACCAGCACTATGCTGTTTTGGTTATTGTAGCCTTATAGCATAGTTTGAAGTCAGGTAATGTGATACCTCCAGTTTTGTTCTTTTTGCTAAGATAGTTTGGTTATTTGGACTCTTTTTTAGCTCAATATGAATTTTATAATATATTTTCTAATTCGTGAAAAATTTTATTGGCAGTTTAATAGGAATAACATTGAATCTGTATATAGCTTTGGGCAATATGACCATTGCAATTATATTGACTCTTCCAATCCTCAGCATGGAATTTTTTTCTACTTGTTTGTTTCGTCTATGATTTCTTTTAGCAGTGTTTTATAGATTTCTCTGTAGAGATTTTTCACATCCTTGGTTAGATTTATTCCTAGGTGTTTTATTTTATTTGTGGAATTGTAAATGGGATTGCATACCTGATTTGGCTCTCTGCTTGAATGTTATTGGTGTGTAGAAATGTGACTGATTACTGTACATTGGTTTTGTATCCTGAAACTTTATTGCAGTTGTTAATTAGTTCCAGGAGCTTTTGGCAGTATCCTTAGGGTGTCATAGGTATAGAATCATATCATCAGTGAAGGGAGATAGCTTGACATCTTCTTTTCTTATTTGAATGTTTTTATTTATTTCTCTTGCCTGATAGCACTGGCTAGCACTTCCAATACTATGTTGAAGAAGGGTGATGAGAGTGGGTGTCCTCGTCTTGTTGCAGTTTTCAAGGAGAATGCTTCCAGTTTTTTCCCATTCCATACAATGTTGGCTACAGCTCATATTATGTTGAAGTATAGATGGTTTGTATTATTTTGAAGTATGCTCCCTTGATGATTATTTTCTTGAGGTCTTATCATGAAGGTATATTCGATTTTATTGAAAACTTTTTCTGCATCTATTTAGATGATCATATGGATTTTGTTTTTTATTTTGTTCATGAGATGAGTCACATTTATTGATTTGCATATGTTGAGATAACCTCACATCTCAGCAATGAAGCTTACTTGATTGTGACAAATTAACTTTTTGATGTGCTGTTGGATTCAGTTTGTTAATATTTTGTTGAGGATATTTGTTTCTATGTTAATCAGGGATATTTACCTGTAAATTTGTTGTTGTTGTGTCTTTGTCAAGTTTTAGTATTAGGGTGATGCTGCCTTCGTATAATGAGTTTAGGAGGAGTCCCTTCTCCTTGATGTTTTGAAATAATTTCAGTAGAATTGGTACCAGCTGTACTTTGTATATCTGGTACATTTGATTCTGAATCCATCTGGTCTGGGGCTTTTCTTGATTGGTTGATTTTGTATTAGTGATTCAATTTTAGAACTCAATATTGGTCTGTTCATGACTTCAGTTTTTCCTAATTCGATACTAGAGACTGTGTGTTTCCAGGATTTTATCTGTTTCTTCTAGATTTTGTAGTTTGTGTGATAGAGGTATTCATAGTAGTCACTGAGGATCTTTTGTATTTCTGTGGGATCGGTTGTAATGTCACCTATGTCATTTCTGATTGTGCTTACTTGGTTATTCTTTTTTACTTGTTAATCTGCTTAGTGGTCTATCGATTTTGTGTATCTTTTAAAAGAAGCATGTTTTGGTTCCATTGATTCTTTTTATGGATTTCTGAGTCTCAGTATCATTTAATTCTGATCTGATTTTTGTTATCTTTTTCCTTCTGCTAGCTTTGCAGTTAATTTGTTCTGTTTTTTCTAGTCCCTCTAGGTGTGATGTTAAATCACTTATTTGAGATATTTGTAACTGTTTGAGGTAGGTGTTTAGCACTATGAAGTTTTTTCTAACACTGCTTTTGCTGGATCCCAGCTGGTATGCTGTTGACCGTGTTTTCATTTATTTCAAATAATTGTTTTCTTTTTGTATTAATTTCATTGTTAGCACAAAAGTCATTCAGGAGCTAGTTGTTTAATTTCCATATAATTGTGAGATGTAATGGTTTTGAAAGATCTTGGTATTGATTTCTATGTTTATTCCACTGTTGCACGAAAGTATGGTTGGTATGATTGCAACTTTTTTTGCTACTGAGACTTGTTTGTGGCAATCTTGGAGTGTGTTCCCTGTGCAGACAGGAAGAACGTATATTCTGTGTTTGATGGGCAGAGTATCTTCTAGATGTCTTTTAGGTCTGATTGGCCAAGTGCTGAGTTTAAGTCCAGAGTTTGTAAGTTTTCTTCCTTGATGATCTGTTTAATGCTGACCTTGGGATGTTGAGGTCTGTGAATATTATTGAACGGCTGTTTTTTCGTAAGTCTAGAAGTGTTAGTTTCACAAATTTGAGTGCTTCAATGTTGAGTGCATATATATTTATGACAGTTAAGCCTTCTTGTTGATTTGAAGTTTTTATCATTACGTAATGCCCTATCTTCCTTTTTTAATGTTGTTAGTTTAACGTCTACTTTATCTGATATCTCAATAGTGACTACTGCTCTTTTTTGTTTTCCATTTGTGTGGTATATCTTTCTCCAACCCTTTACTTTAAGCCTGTTGGTGTTTTTACAAGTGAGATGGGTCTCCTGAAGATAGAAGAGAGTTGGGTCTTATTTTTTAAAGCCAACTTGCACCTACATGCCTTTTAAGTGGGTTGTTTTGGCCACTTACATTCAAGGTTAACATTGATATGTGAGGTTTTGAGTACATTGTGAAATTGTTAACTGGTTGCTTTGTAGTTTCTATTGTGTGGTTGCTTTATAGAGTCTGTGGACTATATATTTCAGTGTGTTTTCGTGGTAGCAGATATTGTTCTTTTGTTTCCATGTTTACAACTCCCTTAAGGATCTCTTGTAAGGCTTGTCTAGTGGTAATTAGTTTCCTTAGCACTTGTTTTTCTGGAAAAAAATTATAATTTCTCCTTCTTTTATAAAGTTTAGTTTTGTGTGATATAAAATTATTGCTTGGAATTTCTTTTCTGTAAAAATGTGAAAAGTACTCCCCCAATATCTCCTGGCTTGTAAAGTGTCTGCTGAGAAGTGTGCCCTTAGCGTGATAAGAATCTTACCTTTTTCCTCTAGCTGCCTTTAAGATATTTTCTTTTGGCCAGGCACAGTGATTCACTCCTATAACCCCAGAACTTTGGGAGGCTGAGGTGGGCGGATTGCCTGAGGTCAGGAGTTCCAGACCAGCTTGCTCGCTACTCAGGAGGCTGAGGCAGGAGAATCGCTTGAAGCCAGGTGGCGAAGGTTGCAGTGAGCCAAGATGGCTCCAGTGCACTCCAGCCTTGGGCGATAAGACCGACACTCCATCTCAAAAGAAAAAAAAAAAAAAGATATTTTCTTTTGTGTTGGCTTTGGACAGTCTACTGACTATATGACTTGGTGATGTTTATTTTAAATAGGATCTCACAGGTGTTCTCTGAATTTCTCCCATCTGGCTGTCTACCTTTCTGACAAAATTGGGGAAATTTTCTTGAATTATTCTCTCAGCTATGATTTCCAGGTTGTTTACTTTTTCTTCTTCTCTCTCAGAAATGTCAATAATTTATAGTTAGTTTTTCTTTACATGATTCCATATTTCTTGAATATTTTGTTCAGATTTTAAATTACTTTTCTATTTTGTCTGACTGGTTTAGTTCTAAAGATTAGTCTTCAAGCTCTGAAATTACTTCTTCTCTTTGGTCTGGCCTATTGTAAAACTTTCGATTGTATTCTGAAATTCCATAACTGAGTTTTGAATTCGAGAAGCTCTGATTAATTTCTTTTTAATATGTGAAACTCTTCTTTCATTTCCTGGATTGCTTTAGAAGTTTCTTTGTGTTAATTTCCAGGCTTGTCTTGGTTCTTGTTGACCTTTCTTGCAATCTATGCTTTAAGTTATTTAGCCGTCATTTCTGAGGTGAAATTTGCTTAGGGACCATTTCTGGTAAGGTAATGTGATCCTTTCATGCTATCACTACATTCTGATTTTTCATAGTGCACATCTCATCTGAAGATACTTGCACTTCTAATTTTGTAATTATTTTCACACAGGTACAATTTTTTTCTTTTCTTTATTTTCTTATAGTATTATTTTTGTTTTTTCTTTTCCTTTGCTTTTTCTCTCTTCCCTAAGGGGAGCAAATGTAGAGAATGGTGGGTAGGTTATTTTGACCTCGTTTCTGTAGATCTAGGCACTTCTATCAGCAGGTTTTATATTGAGCTGTGCAGTTCAACCTATAAGCTAGTAGATAGCACTATAGATATAAGCCAGCTGCAACAAACACAGCTGGGTATATATTTGATCTTTGTTTGCTGGCAGAGGCATTTTGTTTCCTCAGACAATGAGTTGATCCATGGAGTGCACAGGGGCCAGGGCTCCCTCTTGGGCCCTGTGGGGGAGGGCCCAAGCGAGGGAGGTGGGGTATTGACCAGGCAGATCTGCCTACAGGTTTCCTGAGGGCCAGCACAAGCACTAGCACTAAGGCAGAATACAACGGGCAGCCACCAAGTGCTCAGAGGTGTGCCTAGGTATGGAGCTGGGAATCTCTCTTGGCCCTACATTCTTTGCACAGGGAAGTGGAGGAGGGCTAAAATCCTAATCCAAGAGAGTGGGTATTCCACATGCCTGGAGATTTGCCTAGGTATGGAGCCGAAAGGGGAACACTATATCAAGATCTCTGCACAGGGGTGGTGGGGCAACTCAGGCTGCTCAACCAGGCAAGCAAGTGCTCTGAATGCCTGGAAATCCTCTGTGCCTTTTTACATTTTAATCCAGAGCCCTTATCTACAAAAAAATTTCAACTTACACTTATACTCTCCTACCCATGTAGTTAATCCCTAGATCTTAAACTCAGTTTATTTACATTTCCTTGTGGCTCATTGAGATCATAATAATATTAAATGTGTCAAAGGAAACCCTGTGACTTTCCCATTTGGTTTTACTTATTCGTAACAATTTAGTTGTTTCCACTGCATGTTATATTCAACAGTACTCAGCAACAACCCACAAATGCTATTATCCTTATAAACACTACTGCCCTGAATAAACATATTAAAAATAAATCATAATAAACATATTAAATGTGTTTATTAGATATATTAAAGACATTTTAATATATTTTATTATAAAATATTAAAAACATGTTTTAGCACAAGCATTAAATTTTAAATTTTATTTAATTTTAAATTAAATAAACAAATTAAAAGATAAAACATTAAAAAGATGTCAATCAGAGCTTCTGGAATTGAAAAACGTCACTAAGGAAATTTCCAAAACCCAGAAATGAAAGCTTTTACAGAGCTTAGTTATTTCACCTGTGATGGCTTTATATTGTGTCAACTTGGTTAGGCTAAAGCATGCTTCCCAGAACTCCCTTTCCTTTAAGCTTCTGGTTAGAGTGGTCCACAGATATATTTTTCAGTGAGATTTGAGAAGACTTGAAGCAGAATCATTTTGTTATTTTTGTCATTGCTGTTGCTTTCTTTGCTTTCAGAAATGCAGTGAAAGTGCCTTTGTAACTTACACATGTTACGTATCTGCTGGCTTACTTTTATTGACATGGAACAGCAGCCATGAGTATAAACTCCCCATTTTACCCACATTCCTCCTTCAACTTATCTGACTCCTGATCCAGATTCTCTATAATTTCATGACAGAGGTTGTCAGCTTCTCCTCTGGGAAAGTTATTTCACATAGAAGAGAAGTAGAGACAACTGGCATGTGTTCTCCTGAGTTCCTGTTCTTACCTATCTTTTTTTAAGGGCCTGACCTGTGGACTTAAAGCTCCTTGTCAATTATAAAAGCAACAGCTTTCCTATACAATTGGGTGAGATCAAATTCCAGTAGCACTTTTACCATGTATACCTTCTACTGGTTCTTCCGTGACTAAACCCTGACTGATAAAGCCTCCACCAGTGTAATATACCATTCCAGTTTACCACATTAATAATGTCAACAGTGTCATTGTTGTAAAATGTCACAGGTTGTTGGTAATGAGACCCTAATTCCCATTTCATCACCAGTATATCCAGTCACAAAATCCTATCGTAGAATCTGTTTCATCATACCATTCATAGCACACGCTTTCTGATGAGCTTTCCTCAGAAATAATCTTTAATACAGACAATTGCTTATAGAAATTGTATTAATGAGTGCTTTCAAGGAAAATCACTGTAAAGGAATGAAGGAATCAAAACTGGACAGGGTAAAAAAGTTTATATAGAGTGAGATTGCAGCACAGATCACAGCTCATCCCACGGGGAGATCTGGAGCTGGGATGGCTCTTCAGGTTATCAATATTGGTGAAGAGTCTGAGATTTTACTGTATTTGCAAGCTAACAAGTTATTCCCTTACAGTTTTATTGAGGCTGGCAGAGACATGAGACTCCTTGGTCAGAGAACAAGCATTTTGTTATTCGCAATGAATGTTATGGCATTAGAATACTTGTGTCAGTTCTCCTTGCCAAGTTCCTTGGGGCGATGCATTGGAAGAAGATGGATGGCTACACTTGAAGTAAGTTGTGTTATAGGCAAGGATCCCAGAACCTAAGGAAATAAAATCTTATATACTGGCAATAAATATGCCTGTACATTGCTAGTGAAGGAGATACTATCTCTATCTTCCAAGACTTTAAGTAAACCTTCCCTTTATTCAGAGAATTGTCCTATCTCTATCTTTCAAGTTGTGCACATATCTTTAGCTAGTTAACGCCTCTGTTGGCAAGATGTGCAAATGAGATGGACTGCCATGAGGAATTGTCTCACCACAAAGAGTTCTCATAGATGAGAAAAGGGGCAAAAGGGGCTGGCCTTTGAAACCTTTTAACAACTAATCATTAGATACACACTGTCCTTTCAGCTGATTGAAATTTCTAAGAGATACTTGATAGCTAACAGTTCTCTTGGCTAGGGGAATAGTAATTTGGTCTGGGAGCTGGGAGTCTTGTGTATTATCCTACAGCAGGGATTACATTATGAGAACATGTCATTCTACAACCTATTATCATTTTGCCTTATGTTGGTAATTCATTAACCAAAGGCCACACAGATATGTATCATCATATATCATCTGATGTTCCCTTTTATCTTTTTAATTTTATCCCTTTTATCTTCATTTTACCCTACTCACAGTTTGAATTCATGCCATTTAATTTGTAGATAGTTACTTATTGTATTCTAGTTTGTCTTTTTATTTTGATAGTATGCAAGTTGCTAGAATAAACATTCTTTTCCTTGCTGCATCAAATAAACAGATGGCTGTTTTGAAACTGTGAAATATGAGCATAATTAAATAAATTCAGAGACAATCATGCATATACTTTTAGTTTCTAACATAGCTTTATCTATGCCTACAAATGTATTTGATTTTCCAAATAATGTTATCAACTTATTTTCATTTGTCAAATAGCTTAATCTAAACCAGAAAATGAAATTTAATATGTTATAGAAATGTCTCACTCTAATTGAGAGAAAAAATTACTGAAGACCCAACTGTTTCTTAAAACTTGGGGAAATTTCAATTTCCATAATTTTCACCAGTATTATAGAACAGAGCTTCACAGTTACAATTTTCTATTGCCAACTATGTTTGTACATTCGAATCATCACGGAGATGTTTTAAAAAACAGATTATTAAATCAATGTCAATTGAATATCGAAAAAGTGCCCACATATCAAAAAATATTTTTTTTTTAATCAGGCCAGGAAGTGTATGTTTCTTCAAAAGTTCTTCAAATAATTCTGATTATCAGTCAAGCCTTGGAAATATCAGATTACATCAATCAATCAAACTCTTATGTTACATGCACTATCATAACTTATAGGAGAATTTTAAGATCCTGTGTCAAGAAAGATCCATAACATTTAACAAAAAAAGAGTGTCTACTTAGAAAAAAATATTAATGATCATAGAACTTCTTGCCAAACGTTATCTAGAAAAGTAGCACCAGGGCCCAATGGAGGACATATCCTATGCTTTAAAAAGATAAGCAAACAAAAAAATAAGCAGAGTTGAGGGGCTACATTTTATTAAATTGACACATTTAGATAAATGTGAAATGGAAATATTCAAAATATTGATAGTGTTTTCATTCATTAATTAGAGAAGGGCTGTTAATATAAGTAATGTTAAAATTAATTCACTTTTGCTATACTGTTGAGTATTTCTCTTATGAATCTGAGTTAAAAAATATTTACATTAATATTATTTGAAATATAGCTAGATGCAAAATACATATTAATCTAAGGCATGTTTATTATACTTCTAGTATTTTCTAGTTACTGAGTTAGTTATTCTCAATACAATATACAACATATAGAATTCAAAAGGATCCCCTCATCCATTAAGCTAAACCAAAAAGGAAAAGGATTTTGTTTGTTTGTTTTGTTTTGATGGAGAGGAATTGACTTGCTTCAGTACTTGTTTCATCCATTTAAGTCATTCTTAGACACTCCAGGGCAGGTTTCCTCAGAAACAGACTCTGAGACAGACAATAGCAGAAACTGTACTAAAGAGAACTTTCAGGAACATCACTATGATGAAATGAAGAAGTCAGTGATTTATCTTATTTTGGATTGTTTTTCTCTAGACTAGATAATCTAAAATAAATAAATTCAGCCCGGACTAGGCTACAGGTAGGAGAGGCATATTTCCATTTGAAGTATGAAGGCCAGAGTGAATATTTTTCTGTTCTTTGATTTTTTTGTCAAGCATATCAGTATGTATTTTAATTTAGTTTTATTATGTTTTAAAACTGGCTCCTTTAAAAATACTGTTACACAATTG
>NW_016813094.1:2763398-2834650 GCF_001698545.2 Rhinopithecus bieti | reverse complement strand
AAAAAAAAAAAAAAAAAAAAAAAAAGAAAAAAAAAAAAAAAGAACATGTCTAATGGATATGTAGCTACTTTATGTGATGTGTAAGAGATCTAAGAACCCTATGAAAGAAGAAATGGAAGTTTATCAACAATCGGAGTGCAAGCAAATCCAGACAAGTATATGTTCTTAAGAAGTTCTGGTGAAAGCTGGACCAGGTTTGGCTGTCAGAAGAAACAATGGCTTCTACATTGTGTGACTGATGTTGGGAATCGCCCTAATCGACTACTCCCTGATAAGACTGTGCATTTTGTAAGGAAGGAGTAAGTTCTGTAAAAGAAGGAGCTGTTTTAGTATCAGAATTTGCAACTTTTATGCTGCAACTTTACCTGAGGAGCAGTTCATCAGAATCTGGAAGGTGATTTGTCACTAGATCAAAAGTGGAGCATGTCAGAGGTCAGTGATAGAAAAAAGTTTGATTATCATTCAAGAGGAACATGAGGGTAAAATAGCAAAGATGAGTAGTGGAGAAGCTTCCACAATCGCAGGTGATGGGTTTGTTTTCTCTAGGACAATCTATGCCCAAAATATGTAAGAGAAATATTTTTTGATTAAGATTTACAGATGAATGGCAATTTTCAAAAATTTTAGAATGGTTAGGGTACTCTTGGAGAATATTCACTTTTTGACACCCAAAATAGAAACAGTTCAAAATGTTGAAATTCAACATAATACAAAATGTAATAGGAAATGTCTGTAGCTGATAGTCAATGGAGAAAAGGAAAGAGGTTACTTATTTTCTCAGAAGCATCACTATGATTATTATTATTATAAAGTTCCCTAGAACCATACTGAGCAGTGGGAAATGTCCAAGGTCTTATTCATTATTTTAACATATACGTCCTAAGTGTCTCCTACCTGTGAGACTTCAAAAGGCAAGCAGACAAATTATTTGCCCTTATGTCACAGAGAAGATAGTAAACGAAACAATTAAATATATTTAACTTGTCAAATATTGTTAGTGTTTGAAGTAAGTGAACATGGTAATGTGATGTTTTGTTACCTCTGAGAAGTTATATTTAATTCTGAGACTTTAAGAATCTGAAGCCTAATGAGTGAACTAGGCAAAGGCAGACACTAAAACGATGGCCTAAGGATGGGAAACAGATGAGAATTTGGTAAGGAGTGACAGAGGACCAGTGAGATTGGAATATAAGAGGGTGCTTTGGTTGACTTCGCTAAAATTACAGTTCTAAGTGCTCCGTTTTTTAAAACAATAAAAATTACTTGTAGGATTAAATGTAGACACTAGGTCAACTGTATGTCTGATCCAAGATAGAGGTCTACTGTAGCCTATGCTATGATACCCATCTCTTCTCATGTTGGGATCTGCACTGAAGGTGTCGACACTGAGAGACAATGTTCTCTTGACCAAAGGAAGGAAGAAAGACTAACCTGGACCAGTTAATCACATTTGAAAACCTATTTAAACTTCAGTGGGATACAGTGCACATCATATCTCACCTCCCTCCAACCTAAGCTAGCACACAAAATCAAGCTCAACTTTGGGATAGTGAAGTTAATTTTTTTTTACAAAGAAAAAAGAGAGCAATAAACTGAAATAATAATTCAATCTGTCACAGATGGAGAAGGTGATATGTTATTTGAAAAGGTAAGCAAATACTATTTCTTAGAAAGTTTTGAAGCTATGGAAAGATTTTACACTTGAAAACCAAACATGGGTATTAAAGAAAATGACATAATATAATTTATATCACAAAATAGTACCCAAATTAACATGTGAAGAATTTATTACAGTTAGGCAACCAGAAGAGCAGAGAAATTTGTTCAGTGACTGTGAAAGCCCCCCAAAACAAGACAGCATAAACTAGGCTAGTGGAACTTGAAAAAAATAGATGAATTTAAGATATACTTTTAAACTGGAATCCAAAATATTTCCTGAAATTTGCTTGATAGTGTATTTCTTGAAGAAATATTTTAATTATATAGATTTCAGATCCACTTCTAGGGCTAAATCCTAGAAAAAACAAAGGAATTGAACTCATCAAGACCTGTTAATCTGGGGTTCATGATGTCATTGAAAACAGGAGGATTTATTGAAACTCCTTATAATAAAACTGTAAACTCCTCTATTCTATTATCTCACCCCTGGCTGAATGTAGAGCTGCAGAAGATTAAGGGGAATTTAGTATGTAGAATTGCACTCACTTTTCCTGTTTTCAGAGGTACATTTAACTCAAAGAGTTACCAGGTGCAGCTGAGGTTGAGAGTGAGATACGTTAATGAAAACTTAGAGGAGTATGTGACAGTCAAGTCACTGAAGGCTAAAACCCTCAAATCCCTTCCAATATTTTATTCCTCCATCATTGTGGTCAACTTTATATACCCTACGTATGAGATTGGAAAGATGCTTGCTTCAGAAATTGGCACTATACAAAAGAAGAAAGATTTCAAAAAGTACTGACAGTTGGGAATCAAAATATTGACAGTTGGCAGTCACTTTTCCCACAAAAATTGAAATGCCTGGATTTTTTCTCAATACCACTAGAAAAAGAAAGGTCCATCAGGTGAAACCATGGCTATAAAAGTGCAGGAGGTTTGATTGCTTTGTTTAATAATTTGGAACAACTACTATTTAGTAGAAGCACTAAACAACCAAACAGGCAAAGTAACCTGGTTGACTGACATTAGTCAGGTTATATCACCGGACCCCCAAGTGCTGACACAATGAGTATATGAACACAGTAGTCATGCTGAGAGATATTGATTCTATACGTTGACCCAACAACTTGGGCTTATTGATGCAACTATGATTAATACCGATTGTATAATCTGCTAGCAACAAAGAACAGTGCTGAGCCTATGATTTGAATATGGTATCACAGGCTTGAAACCTCAATAGGCACTTGATGGCTGGTTAACTATGTTGATCACTTTGCATTCTGAAAAAGTCAGAAACGTGTTCTCACAAAAATAGACACATACTAAGAACATCAGTTTGCCTTATCTTCCCATAGAACTTCAGTTAATATCACCATGTTAAGGATTAGTGCTTGTTTATCCCACGGGCATGGGGTACCACATAATCAGATCAGTGGACCCACTATACAGCAATAAAGTTTTAGGATGGCTCATGTCCCTGAGATTTTCTGACAGTGTCACATCCACACCACTCAGAAGCTTCTGGACTCTTTAAGTGTTGGATTGCCTTATTGAAAGCACAGATAAGCTCCAACTCAGAGGCAATACTCAATTAGGATATACTGCCATTGTCTAGGCAGTATATTAAATGAAATGAAAATCCATGTTTAAATGAAAGATTGCTGCTGTGGTTTGAATGTTTGTATCTCCCCCAAAATTCATATGTTGAAATCTAACCGCAATGTGATTTTATTAAGATGTGGGCCTTTAGGAGGTGATTAGATCACGTTGATGAAGCCCTACAAATGGAATTAGTGCTCTTATAAAAAAAGACCAAAGGGAGCTAATTGGCTCATTCCACCATGTGAGGATGCGGTGAGAAAGTGTCCTCTATGAGGGATAGATCCTCAGAAGACACCTAATCTGCTGGGACCTTGGTTGTGAACTTCCCAGCCTACAAAAGAGTGAGAAATCAATTTCCGTTGTCTGTACATCACTCAGTTCATGATATTTTGCTATGGCAGCCCAAATGAGCTAGGGCAATTACTATGTGATGCTGTGGCCCAAGGAGGAAGAATATATAGTTCCAAGAGCCAAGGGACAGAAGCAGGAATAGCCCCATTTACAACAATTTCCAATAAATGATTAGTGGGCTTTTTGTTTTCTTTCTGCACAACTTTGGGATCTTCAGGGTACCAAATGAGAAACATCAAGAATCTCATTGATATATAAGCCACAGCTGACACCTAAGCACTTTGGGCTTTGTTTCTAGAGACATGCAGGAAAGAAGAAGTTCCATTGCATTGCAAAGACTAATTAGTCTTGGTAATCAGTGGAGAGCAAAGCTATTACTACATTTTGGGGAAAGGGAGGAAAATACGTAATCTGCTGAAATTTATTATTTTACAAACTTGATTAATTGTGACTCAATGGACATGCACAGCAACCCCAACTTGAGAAGAGATTCCACAGGCTCTGGTCATTTGTGTATGAAAGTTTGGGTCCTACCACCAGGTAAATCACCAAGATAATGAGGAAAGAGGATCTGGAATAGATAGTAGAGGGAGGAGACAGAGAATAGTCATTGTTCTTGAGACAACTACAGTGGCAGGAGTTTATTTTGTCCCCATTAGCTACATACTTCTAAGTATTCCCTTAGGAAAAGAGCCCCAGGGAATCATGGAGGAGCTGTACTCAAATGTATATGAAAAAGATCCACATGTCATAAGGATTGAACAATAACAGAGAGAGAGTTTCTTCCCAGAATCCCCTGTAGGGAGAACTTGCTGCCCGTTTTAGAGATCATATTCAGTAAGCAGTTTCCAGCTCACAGATATTCAAGATCTGCCTCAGGTGCAGAGAACCACATTGCTAAACATCACAATTTCTCCAGCAACTTACATGTAGTAACTGAGTGAGAAGGGGGTAAAGAGCCAAGCAATTTTGGCATGAAACAGGATTACTTAATAGGCGATACTGACTCTAGAACTCCATACAAGAATGGCCTTGGCTAAAATGAGCATTCATCACAATTTAACCTCTTACAGTGGCCAGTCATGTGCCCTCTTCCCCTTTACAAGTGTTGATCTCTAACAAATATTTTTCATTGTCAACTTTCTCTCAACATCTGTTTCCAGAAAATCCATGTGTGATTTTTACTCTCTGCATTTCTGTGTAATTTAATTTCTGCCTAAGACTGACTCTTTTTTGAGTATTTGAGGCAGTTTATGTATCATGTATTAAAATTATTTTAAAAATTGCTTTTCTGTCTTTTAAATTGTGTTCTAAATTAATGAATTATAATTTTATGTAAATGGGGCAGAATATGATGTTATGATTTATTAATACAATTTGAAATAATTAGAGCATAATAATTTACATGTCAATTGCCTCAAATACTTGTCATTTTTTTGTGTTGAGAACATTCAAAATTTACTCTATTAGTAACTTTGAATGTAGAACACACTACAAACCCCTGTTACCAAAATGCTTGGAATCGTGGTAAATATTTAAATTTTGGCGTGTAAAGTAATGATTTTGGTTATGCTCTTGTCTGGTAATATATAACTCTAGTAATTTTGGTTGGAAAATGTAGATGACCTTAAATAATAAAATGATCTACAGAGCTGAATTTTTCACTTTATTGTTCCAAAATAACTTTATGTGAGTTAATAAAACAGCCATTTGCAACCTATTGGGTTAAACATGAGACACAGCAAGCTGCAGAATAATCTTTCTCATAGAAGGAAAAACACCACCATTGGCCCTATTGCTCTAAATGGAGGGAAAAATCTTTTTCTGCTGATTCACCAGAGACAGGTTATTGGGAAGGGGTGCACAGTGGATGGAATAAACACACACACACACACACACACACACAATCACACACACAGGCACACACCAGAAAAAAATGAGAAGAAGAAATATTCTCTCCTTTTAAAAAAATTATTTATTTATTTTTTCCATAAGCTATTGGAGTACAAGTGGTTTTTGGTTACATGAGTAAGTTCTTTAGTGGTGATTTGTGAGATTTTGGTGCACCCATCAACAGATCAGTATACACGGCACCGTAATTTTAGTCTTTTGTCCCTCACCTCCCTCCCACTCTTCCCCCTCCCACTCTTCCCCCCAATCCCCAAAGTCCATTGTATCATACTTGTGCCTTTGCGTCCTCATGGCTTATCTCCTGCATAATCAGTGAGAACATACAATGTTTGTTTTTCCATTCCTATATACTCTCTCTTTTTTAATAGTCTTTCTCTTGTATATTTCCTTTGCTTTTTCGAGAAAATTAATATTTCAAAAGCAGTGATTATGATATGTGCACACAGGAGAGGCACTGACTAGACTACTTACTGTCTTTAAGTACACCCTTTGTGCCAGTTGTACATGCATAAAAAAGGTTTTTATGGCTATCATGTGTTACAGTCAAGCCCAGGCCTTATGGCATAGAAAGTATTTTTTGCATATGAACATCAACAATCTTAACTGCAACATGTGGCTGGAAAAATAAACTGGGATTCTGGGATCCTGATTTGCTAATTAAATATCTATTTTATGTTTCGTTCTGTCCTAAATTCTGTATGAGAATTTCATGGCACATGAGGGGGTGGTTATTATGATAATATTCTTCCTTCTGTTTGTGACAAGACAGTAAATGCTGTATTTCAAAAGATATACTACTATACAAAACATTTTAAAACATCATAGTTTTTGCATCTTTGTGAAAAAACACAGAGATAGGGACTGAAAATCTTTGTCTATCAAATTGTGATTCCTAGGCCAATAAAACATATTTAATAATTTTAATTGGAAGAAAAATAACACATATTTGTATATTTTCTAGTAATTTAAATTTCCCAAAACATATCTCACTAACTTCATAACTTTATGTTGTGATTCATTGTATTGCGTTCAAATGTGAATACATATGTACTAATTACATATAGTACTAATATAAAACATATATTTACCTTTTTTATTAAAATAGGTAATTACTTTGATTCAATGTCTTGATTTTAATAGTTGCTTAGAAGGTATTTAAATCATTGTTTTAAAGTTTTGGAATGAAAGTCAAAACTAAAATAACATATGTCAGAAAGTTTTGTCTATTTAGATTGGTATGAACATATAAAACCAGTGACTTCTAAAATTTACATTTTATTTCTTTAAAACCTAATAGAAATTCATTGAACAGAAGGAAAACAATTATACAGATTTTAGATTTTTATAACTAGTGAATATCTTCCAATATGCAACATTTTATAGACACTGCCTCAATGTTTAAAGATAATGAAGTGACATTTAGACAATTCATCATGTAACCACCATTTAACCACCACAGCCAATTTCCTGTTCTAAAGTAGTAAGGATGGGAATAAATATTAATATGTATCATATGTGAACATACATGTATTTGATTTCCTTTTGCAAGTCAAATTCTATCTGTAGGCTTTCATTTATTTTCATTAAAATAAATAAAATTATTTTAAGTCAGAGTAGACAGAGCAATGAATTATACTCATTAACATTTATCATGAGGAGAAAAGGTAAGTTCACCCAAATTATTGAAAGCTACCAACGAAGTAACTTGTTTCATTAGTTGCCATAATGAATCTGTCCTACTTAAAACATTTTTATATAAAGTCATTGAATTACTCATTACAAAGTTAACTTTCCAAAGACTTGATCAGTACAACATAGAATCTATCTGTGCTTTGAATCTATGGAAAAGTTTATATTCAAATTCCCATATTGCAAGAATTTAAACAATACAAATATAAATACCCTGTGTACATCATTCTCCCTCTTCACACTTTCTCCTTCCTGTCTCAAGAATAACTATCATTTTGACTTGCAATCTGTCATTCTCAAACATGTCTTTTCATAGTTAAAACATATTTGTATTTAAAATATATATAACATTTTATGTATTATGCTGCATTACTAGATCTGTCTTGATTAATGTAAGATTTAGAATAGACCAATCATAGTAATGTCTGTGAAAAAAAATGGATATTTGATTAATTTATTTGTATACTAAAAGTGAGAGACAGGACTAGCTGGATTTCCTAGGCCGACTAAGATTCCCTAAGCTAGCTGGGAAGGTGACCCCTTCCACCTTTAAACATGGGGCTTGCAACTTAGCTCACACAGGACCCATCAGATAGTAAGGAGATCTCACAAAAATGCTAATTAGGCAACAACAGGAGGTAAAGAAATAGCCAATCATCTGTTGCCTGAGAGCACAGTGGGAGGGACAAGGATTAGGATATAAACCCAGGCATTCCAGCAGGCAATGGCAACCCCCTTTGGGTCCCCTCCCCTTATATGGGAGCTCTGTTTTCACTCTATTAAATCTTGCAGCTGCACTCTTCTGGTCCGTGTTTTGGTGTGGCTGGAGCTGAGCTTTCACTCCCTGTCCACCACTGCCCTTTGCCGCCCTCACAGACCCACTGCTGACTTCCATCCCTCCGGATCCAGCAGGGTGTCTGCTGTGCTCCTGACCCAGGGAGGCGCCCACTGTCACTCCTGATCAGGCTAAAGCTTGCCATTGTTCCTGCATGGCGAAGTGCCTGGGTTTGTCCTAATCGAGCTGAACACCAGTCACTGGGTTCCACGATTCTCTTCCATGACCCACTGCTTCTAATACAGCTACAACACTCACCACATGGCCCAAGATTCCATTCCCTGGAATCCGTGAGGCCAAGAACCCAGGTCAGAAGACACTAGGCTTGCCACCATCTTGGAAGTGGCCCACCGCCATTTTGGAAGCAGCCCACCACCATCTTGGGAGCTCTTGGAGCAAGAACCGCTCCCCCTCCCATAACAAAAGCATCTAGCACATATTAAGTGATTAGTAAATATTATTTGAAGAAAATAACGATGTTACTCACATATTAAAAACCTGTCACTCTGTCACCCACTCTGCAGTGCAGTGGTGTAATCATAGCTCACTGCACCCTCAACCTCCCAGGCTCAATAATACCACCGCCTCAGCCTACCCAGTAGCTGGGCTTATAGGCACATGCCACTGTGCCTGGATAATTTATTTTTATTTCTTGTAGAGACAAGGTCTCCTTATGTTGTCTAGGCTAGCTTCAAATTCCTGAACTCAAGTGATCCTCCCTCCTCAGCCTCCCAAATTGCTGGGATCAGAGGCACTGACCCCAGCCCATGGGTTCATTAAAAAAAAAAATTTAGCTCCCACATGAGTGAGAATATGTGAAATTTGTCCTTCTGTTGCTGGCTTATTTCATTTAACATAATATCCTTCAGTTCTATCTATGTTGTTGTGAATGACAGGATTTAATTTATTTTTATGGCCGAATAATGTTTCATTGTGTATATGTACCACATTTTCTTTATCCATTTGTCCACTGATGGATAAATGGATAAAGAAAGATCCATTTGTCCATCGATCAGGTTGATTCTATATCTTGACTATTGTGAATAGTGCTGCAATAAACATGAGAATGCAGATAGCTCTTCATCATAGTAACTACCATTCTGTTGTGTATATACATAGCAGTAAGGCTGCTGTATCATACAGTAGTTCTATAGTTTTTTTGAGGAACCCCTCAGACTGTTCTCCTTAGTGGTTTTACTAATTTACATTCTTATAAGCAGTGTAGGGGGATTCCCCTTTTTCCACATCTACACCAGCATTTGTTATTGCCTGCCTTTGGATAAAAGCCATTTTAGCCTCAGTGAAATTATATCTCATTGTAATTGTGATTGGTATTTCTCTGATTATTAGTGATATTCAACTTTTTTATATACCGGTTGGCCATCAGTATGTCTTCTTTTGAGACACTTCCTTTCTGATATATATATTTCAAAGTGATGGCTCTCAGGTTCTAAAGAGAGAGGCTTTAGAGATAATTTACATTTCAAAGGAGCAGAGATGTAAAGTACACTTACAAGTTTTCTGAAGCAAATGTTCTAAGAAAAGAGGGATCCAGAGACTAGAGTTAGAAAGAAATATGACTAAAGTTCAGTCAATCTGAGGGTACCATTAAAGACACCTAGGTAACTCAGTCACCTGACTGCTACCTGTTTTTCCATTTCCATTTCATTTCTGTGGAATGTTGCAAAAGAAAACAAATTAACTCTTCTTAATAAGATAACTTTGTGAATTCCAGCTTCTTCTAGAACAATGTTGTTAGGATTGCTTCTATCATACCTACAATTTCTCATTCATAGTGTTTACAGTTGTAATCTTCTGTCACTCTGGTTAAGCCTCCAAGCAAATGTCTACTGCAATATTGAGAAAAGCAAGTTTGGTGGGCTGGGCGCGGTGGCTCACGCCTGTAATCCCAGCACTTTGGGAGGCCGAGACGGGCGGATCACGAGGTCAGGAGATTGAGACCATCCTGGCTAACACAGTGAAACCCCATTTCTCCTAAAAATACAAAAAAATTAGCCGGGCATGGTGTCGGGCGCCTGCAGTCCCAGCTACTGAGGAGGCTGAAGCAGGAGAATGGCGTGAACCCGAGAGGTGGAGCTTGCAGTGAGCTGAGATCCCACCACTGCACTCCTGCCTGGGCGACAGAGTGAGACTCTGTCTCAAAAAATAATAATAATAATAATTAATTAATTTTAAAAAAGAGAAAAGCAAGTTTGTCCTGCTGGAAATTTTGGAACTTGATTATTCTTTCCTCTTTTCTCCCTTAACACACTCTTAGCTCTGCACATATCATTCAATCCTTTAAAACTTTGGGGCTCTTTTCCAAATTAAAAAATACAAATCTACTATTTTTTTATCTGCTAGAATGATCTTAGATTTTGTAGATTTAATTAAAATATATTTAACAAAATCTCTTTTGTTTGGAATTGTTTCAAACACTGCACCATATGTTTTTGTACCTTCTCATAGTTAGTATAATCTTATATGTATTTCCTGCCTTTGAAATTCCATGATTCACAATAATATTTTGTCTGTTCCTCTTTCATCCTTCTGATTATACTATACTATATTTTATGTATTGATATTTTATCTCTTTATAAAACTCTATGTATTAGTATCACTACTATAAATATATATGCATACATATATAAAACATCCTTATTTTTAAATATAGTGACATATAAAATAATCAGGTTACACATATTTGATGAATACATGAGTGGGTAATGCATAACAAACATTCTTATAATAGTTTTCATTATTTTTAATTTGCATAAAGTTCAAAGTCTATGCTAATTCAGTGATCCTAAATTATTTAACTGTTAGTTTCTCAATGCTTGAATACATTTGAATCTGTAGTGGGAGGAGAAGAAAACAATACAGAAAGACAAATATCACATGTACTCATTCATATGTGGAAACTAAACAAAAGTTGGTTTCATGGAGGTAGAAAGTGGAATGATAGCTACTAGAGGCTGGGAAGAATGTGAGTGTGTGTGTGGGTGAGGTGGGTAAAGAAAGGTTGGTTAATGGATACAAACATACAGTTAGAAGGAATAAGTTCTCATGTTCAGTAGCAGAGTAGGGTGACTACAGTTAACAAGTGTGTATTCTATATTGTAAAATAGTTAAAGTAACTATTTGAAATGTCCTCAACACATAGAAATGATAATTGCTCAAGGTGATGGGTCATCTAAATACCCTGACATGCTCATTACACATTATACATATGTAACAAAATGTCACACATACCCAATAAATATATACAACTATTATGTGTCAATAAAAAAGAAATAATTTTAAGTAATAGTTTATTTTTATAATTGTTTTACTTTTATTGAAATAACTTTTGAATAACATTTTCAAATGTGATATATTGTCATTAAGTATGTATATGAATTATTAATTTGCATATGCAATTGATAACATTTGATAGTAAATAAATTACTTAAAAGTTTCTCAGTAAACAAAGCTATGAAGTTAAATGTTAACAACTTAATTTTAATGTAAATTTTAATTTAAGTTTTAGTCATTTTAATCCTGCACTGACTAATAATAGTAAACTGTAAAATAAAATAAAATAAATAGCAAAGAAAACACTAAACATGTACAAAATTTGGGATTTGGACTAAACAGTGTCAATATAAATGAATCATAAGTGGAGAGATCATAGCATGTTGGATTTTTGGAAAACAGGAGTACCAGGCATGTTCGTTTTCACAACAGCTAAATTTTGGTGTCACATATAAAAAAAATTCTCTGATTTAAATTTACAGGATGTTATTTTTGTAGCACTCCGGGCCATTTTAATAGCTCTTTTCTATGAACCCACAGAAAAGAAGCTAATGTTTATGTGATAAAGTAAACCTTGTATAAAATATTGTATCAAAGATCTTTTCAACTATATTTAGGTGTCCATCCTTTAACAAGTTTCCATTTCTAGATGAACTGATGCCTTGTAAAAATTATTTTGAATATTTAAAAAATGAAAAAAAATTAAATAAAGCTGAATGTAGTTGAATCTCAACAGAAAAGTTGATTGGCATTGGAGGAAGAGCACATAACAAGTTCACTCACACAAGCATTATTTTAAAAGATACACTGCACTTAATTTTCACTAATGCATATTTGTATGGGTTTATTGAATGGTGGGAATTAAATTATTACTTTTATAAAACTACCTGTTGATATATTAATTATTATATTGCTAATAAGTTTCTATTGATGCATTGAAACTATTATGTATATAAATGTAGTAATTTTCACATTACATTAGTAATGCCATTATCTTATGGTGTCTATACTTTTGGACTTGTACCCCAACAGCTTTTGGAATATGAAAAGATTAAAATAAAAATAAAAATATTAAGTTAAAAAATAAAATTCATCTTTGTATTACATAGTTTTCTCCTTCAGATATAGATTTTATACAAATATTTTCTTTCTACAATGATTATATATTTTCCAAATGTACCTGTCACTCTCCATGTGTGTAAAAATAAGAATATATAAAAGCATATTTCAATGTTTATGTGCATTCATACATGTAATCTAGTTAATTGTTGAAGAATTCATGGCACCACAACTAAAGAAATCACTAACATCCTATTTTTTGTTATGGTTGCTGATATTCCAGTATTCAGTGGGCTAACCAGGGGAAAGGTTAATAAAATGGAAAGGAAATTAGGTATTGTGGGAGAAAGTAAAAAATGATTTTATTTGCAAAGAACTGAGAAATTATTTGCCCCATTGTGAAATAGGCCATAAACTCACACGACTAGCACCATATAATGTTGATGCTGGGGAAATAATTATAAGCAGCAGAGTAGAAGAGAACATTGTGACTCACAAGCCCTCATTATTTCACAAGAGAGGTTGACCTAGACAATTTCAGTGCACTATGTTCAAGATTCCAAAAAAGGGTACCATACTTCAGCAGTCAGGCTGGGCTTGCTACCAAGAACATTCCAAGGAACATAGTGAACCTCATTTCCATACGACATTCCGTATATATTGGTCAGCCTGAAAGGGGATCGGGCACATAATTTTTCTAAGTAATGGGGTCTGCACGGCGAGGGTCCTGAAACAGCTGTGCCTGACATCAGCTAAATGTCTCTGTATCCTGGCTCAGTCTCATTTAAGTCAACAAAAGGTAGAAAGGGAATGAGCTTTCAAGGCATTCGTATTTGATGCTCACCAAATTGGTTGTCTTCTGTGGAAAATGTGTGTTCTATCTTCTTACCTTTCTATGGGAATTTAAAAGGAAGCATCCTAACATAATCTTCTGTTTTGATACAAAGTCTTGTTTTAAGGGATTTTTTGCCAGAGTTTGATTTGGTTTATATTTCAGTCTTACTTGTACGATATGAACTAGAAGAGTTAGTTTTCCATACCGAAAGTCTTTTGATATTTGACTTATCACTTTTTTTTCTAACTTCTGACTGAAGTCAACTAATGCTTGCTGCTTCCTCTTAATATTACAAAATGAGGAGCCTTCATCTGGCAAAACATACTTATTTGCTAACCTTGGAGCCTTAGACTCAGTAGGCCTTTGGGTTGTATTCAAACTGATTTTTGGCATAATATAACCTAACATGACCTCAAACCTTTTGTTTCACGCTGTGTTTTATATCATACAGAAAACTAAGGCAGAGACAAGTATTTCGAATGTTTTGTTTGTTTGCGTGTGTATTTTTTATTTTCATTTTTGTTTAAGTGGAAGCACACAGCAGAGTTTCACTCTAGATCATGCAAAATGGGTCCATTAAAAGTATGACCATGGCAGCGGGGATGAGAGTTATGCATGGGTTCAACAACCTTTCACACGTGGCTTCAACAACCTTCCATAAACAGATCTGGATTTTGCAATTGCTGAGTGCAACCTCTGCCAACAATTTTAAAAAATGCTAGAAACATGCCAGTTACCTGGAAGTGGGGAGATTACATTGGATTCCTAATGTCATGAAAAAGGCAGTGTTTTCTCTGATTTAGAAGAAGTATTTACATTGGAAATGAATTCCCTCCATTGCCCACAGTATTTCAGCCATGATAATCATTCATGAAAGAACTGGTATCACATCTATGGGATTCGTAGTCTTAATTATATGACAAATCCAACTGTACACATAGAATTGTACAATGATCTATGAATGACATTGTGATACCACTGACTTGGAGAAGATATCCTCTAAAGCTGGTATGTTTTATTATAACATGCAGTATGTCCTTTGAACCAGAGACCAATATAGTTAGTATGTCTTAGACTATGAAGCAAAGAATAGAATTGGGATGAAAGGGTTAGGGAATTTTTCTTAGTAAACTTAATAAAATATTACAACATTTATTTGTTTTCCTTCCTTGATTTCTTAGATTCAATTGAATTAGAGAGATTAGTGCTTAAGAAAGAATAACCTTGGTAGAATATAATGTTGGTCCCATTGAACTGGATGTTAAAGGATGACATATGGCCAATTTCAGCTTCTCATGCCACTTGTTTGACAGACAATGAAGAATTTTTTTTTCTAAAGCAGAGTGACTGGTTCTGCTTATACGGGGCGAATAGATTCTTTATATTATGACAGTGCTGCTGCACAATGAGGTAAGTGCGATACCATTGGGAATGTAGGTAATTCCCTGTAATATCTTTCAGTATTTCCATGTATAATTTCAACACTTAGCTACTACCACAAATACTAATAAGAGTATTAATGGTTTTGACTTTACAAGAATGAGGGTTTCATCACGTGGTAAGATACCATATAAATAAATGGTGTTGACTGATGGCAAGGAACGCATCCTGTTGGCGAGAGAATAAGGAGAGAGGGGGAAGAAGACAAATGAGAAGAAGAAAAAGAAGAGAAAGAAGATGAAGAGGAAGAAAAGGAGAAAGGGCAAATGAAAAGGAGGAGAAGGAAGAAGGAGGGGGAGAGGATTGGAAAAAACAGTAAGAACGCCCATACAAATTGTTGCAATTTGTATTTTTATATATAAGCTGACATGTTTTCCACTTCTACTTATTTATTCTTTTATATGAGGTACACTGCATTAGGTTAGTTACAAAATATCAACTTACATGATAAATAAAGTCCTAATCATTAAGGTTAAAATCTTAAATAGGGATTCTATATATACTTGAAAAGAAATAAAAATCATAAGCTGGATAAAGAGATTAATGGGAACTGGATCTCTGTTGTGGGAAAAGGGAGAATGTATCTTTTTGTTCAATGGATTGGTGGATTATTTGAGTCAGAATGGCTGCTGTTGCAACTAGCATTAGTAGAGGTTTCATATGAAGAGTTACTGAGTACTCACAACGGTTGACTATATCTGAGTGTCTTTGGTAGGTAGCAGGGATTCTTTCTGTCTACATTGTTCCTTTTCTAGAAAGTACTGAAAACATATGGACCACTGCTATCAGCTTTCTGAGTTACATTCACCAATGAGCAGTACTCACAGGAGGAGAACAATACTCACAGGATGTTTGGAAGGTGAAAAAAAAAAAAAAAAAAAAAAAACTCTGTAATTCAGGAGAACAATAATAAATAGGTATGTGGGAATTGGCAAGTGAATGAAGTGGTTTTTCCAGCAATTTCTGAGATTTTCCACTGCAGATGATACTCTGTCATACTAGAGAGTGCTGGATTCTGCTCCAGACAAATGTTAATTTGGCCTTTGCTCATCTTGCCCTTTCAATGAGCTAGTAAGCTTCTTAGCCTCAGTATTAAATCCCATTAATCCATAAAACTTAGAGAGTGATTTCTCCTTTATTAAACAAAAGTAACACATATCCCCACTTTCTGACTATCCAAGCATCATATAAACCTGCATGTATTTGATCTACTCAGATACACATGATTAGATATAATCACAAACACACAATTAAATATGCCCATGTATAACCTTAAAAAAAGGGGAAGTTTCGAAATACCTTACGATCAATTTATTACAATCTCTCAGGTTGACTTGCGAAATATACTAGAGAACAGAGCAATATCCCTAAAATTATAAATTTGGTACTTATATTTAAAATATAGTTTTCCTAAAATAAAACTTGCCCATAATATATATGATAAAATAATTAACATATATTACTATGCTTTGTCTTTTTTGATTATATACTGTAAAATAAAATACTGGGTTAGTATCTTCCTTCATTATCTTTTGATTTACATATATATGTATGTATATGTATATATAATTTGACTGTATTTTTTAATGTTGTGTCCTTTGTGATTAACTAGTGTGTATGCAAAACTCAACACAATGAATAGGATTTACACCATTCATCATGCAAGAATGTGTGGGGCATTCATTATGTGCCAAACAAACCTCTAGGCCCCAGGAAAAAAAAGATAAATGGGACTGGGTATCTAGTTTTAAATGAAATATTTCTACTAGGATAAAAGAAAACAACAATATCAAATATGACGTCTAGTAAGAGTATATATGATGTGCAATAAATCAGGTCTTTCTGCAAATAAAAAAATTATTCGCAATAAATATTAGCTAAATTGGGATCAAGAGGATAAATCTGTTTATTTAAGAGAAAAGGAGTACTACAAAAAAACAGATACATCATCCTCATAGCTAGGTCAATATGGAAAATATCTTACAGAATTAAATTTAATTTTTATATTTGAGTAAGCAAATAAATGCTAAAATATTTTAATCAAGGATGGGATTTGATGAGATATTTGCTTCAGAAATATTCATTGGGAAGAGAGAAAAATTTGCTTAGAACCCTTTAATAATGGAGATCAGTTACTACTGTAATGTACAAAAGATATTGTAATAACCTACTCAGATGGTGAAGCTGTCCTGGGTTAAATCATAGGCAGCTGGGATGAAGAAGAACCAATTTAATTTAAAAGTCTTAAATAGGAAGATT
Source organism: Rhinopithecus bieti (assembly GCF_001698545.2). Classification (NCBI taxonomy): domain Eukaryota; kingdom Metazoa; phylum Chordata; class Mammalia; order Primates; family Cercopithecidae; genus Rhinopithecus; species Rhinopithecus bieti. Next base: position 2,817,716 of record NW_016813094.1, on the reverse strand, counting down.
TTGGATGGGTACAGTGGCTCATGCCTGTAATAACAGCATTTTGGGAGGCCAAGGCAGGCAGATCGCCTGAGGTCAGGAGTTCGAGACCAGCCTGGCCAACATGGTGAAACCCCATCTCTACTAAAAATAGAAAAACAATTAGCCAGGCGTGTTGGTGGGCACCTGTAATCCCAGCTACTCAGGAGGCTGAAGCAAGAGCATTGCTTAAACCCGGGAGTCAGAGGTCGCAGTAAGCTGAGATTGCATCATTGCGCTCCAGCCTGGGCAACAAGCGGGACTCCGTCAACAACAACAACAACAACAACAACAAAAAAAAAAAAAAAAAAAAAAAAAAAAAAAAAAAAAAAGAAAGAAAGAAAGAAAAAGTCTCAAATAGGAAGATTTTGCAGTCAAATGGAATGAGTGTGAATGATAAATAAAATCTAACATCTTTTTTTATTCTGTGGTTAGCAAGAATGACAGTGGTGACTTGCACAAAGAAATGTTAGAGAAAGAGCTGCTGTAAAGAGAACATTTTTAAGTCCACTTTGCACATGCTGAGATTTGGTGCCTTTGAGACATCCACGAATATGTGTTGCATAGGATGTGGAATGTACGGTTTTAGATTTTGAAAGAAATTTGAAAGCAAATATATGTATGTAAAGCTCACTATAAATAAGTTATTAAACCCATCAGTGATACCCTCCAGAGGGTAATTTTTTTTTTTTTTTTTTAAAGAGGAGGCATAAAACGAAATTCTCAGACACTAGTATATTAAGGAAATCAATAGAGAAACAAAACACACAAAAAAGAAAGGACAATTATGGTGGATAAGAAGACAATATAACAATTAAAAAAACAGAAAAAAATGGCATAAAAATCTCAACAGAATAAACATTTCAAGAAGGAGAAATGGGTCAAGTATGTTAAATGGTTCAGATATATCAAGCCAAATGAGAGATTAAAGATAGTCATTTGATGTAACAATAATGTAACAAGGAGAGGAGAATCTGTATTTCAACTGAGAGAAGATAAAAGTTAAATTAAGGATAATTTTGGTCATTTTTTCGAGACAAAAAAAGGAAATATAGAAAGGGATCAAAAGATGACTTCCTGAGGCCAAGATAAATGCAAAAGTAAAAATAAAATTAACAAGGAAAGGGAGCAAGAGAGAAGTGTGCATTTAAAGTAAGTTCCTTTTATTCTGTGAGAAGTAAATCTTACAAATTTAAGGTTCAAAAAAATAAAAATCTGTGGAAAAGGAAAGAGAACTGGAATACCAAAGAGATGAAGAATATGGATAGAGTAAGCTATGAGCAGAGGTTTGAACACATCTCAGAGAAATATGTTCTATTTAATTATATACTCCAAATATCATAAACACCTCTGATCACACATCCACAATGGTTATTAATTACAAATACTATTTGTAATTTTTATTAATAGTGATGATGTATGATGTTATCTATTTGCTATGATTTTTAAAAATTTGGACTGTCTTTATAAAATTGGAAAAAGAGGCTAAGTGCAGCGGCTGACACGAGTAATCCCAGCACTTTGGGAGGCCGAGTCACGCAGATCACATGAGCCTGGGAGTTCAAAACCAGCCTGGGCAGCATGGTGAAACCATGTATCTACAAAAAATACAAAAAATTAGCCAAATATGGTGTTGCGTGCCTGTAGTCCCAGCTACTTGTGAGGCTGAGGTGGAAGGACTGCTTGAGTCCAGGAGGCAGAGGTGGTAATGAGCCGAATTCACCCCACTGCACTCCAGGCTGGGATACAGAGTAAGACTCTGTCTCAAAAACTAGAAAAATAAACAAAAAGTTATCATAATTTTTTTTAATTTTGTAAATGTATGCACAAGCCCAGGTCTCAGTTTCCACTGAAGTCACTGTGATGTGTATACACACACACACACACACACAAACACACGCACACACACACACACATATGCTCAGATTTTTTTAAATGCTCAGATTTTTAAAATCTTACTAAAATAATTTCCAAATTTTAAAATCTGGAAATATGTGTGAGACTACTTTTGTAAAAATGTATTTTAAGAGTATGGTTTACTGACAAACTCCTGTTGTACATATGTAACAAAAATGCTGACAACAAATTACTTTTAAGAAACAAAGAATACTGGTTAGAATTCGGAGAAAAGGAAACCCTTGCACATCATTAGTAGGAATATAAATTAGGCCATCCGTTATTAAAACCTATATAACAGTTTCTCAAAAGAATTAAAGATAGAACTGGCCCGGCGCAGTGGCTCACGCCTGTAATCCCAGCACTTTGGGAGGCCGGGACGGGCGGATCCCGAGGTCAGGAGATCGAGACCATCCTGGCTAACACAGTGAAACCCCATCTCTACTAAAAAATACAAAAAATTAGCCAGGCATGGTGGTGGGCGCCTGTAGTCCCAGCTACTCGGGAGGCTGAGGCAGGAGAATGGCGTGAACCCGGGAGGCGGAGCTTGTAGTGAGCCCAGATCACGCCACTGCACTCCAGCCTGGGCAACACAGCAAGACTCCATCTCAAAAAAAAAAAAAAAAATTAAAGATAGAACTATTCTATTATCTAATAATCTCAGTACTGGGGATGTATTTAAGGGAAATAAAGTCAATATTTTAAAGAGATATGTGCACTCTCATGTTAACTGCATTTTTATTCTCCATAAGCCAATCCAACACATGGAATCAGGTCAAATGTCCATCAGTGGCTGAGTGGATAAAGAAAACATGGAATATATACAAAATTGAATAATAAACGGCCATAAAAAAATATCAAAATCCTGTCATTTACAACATGAGTGAACCTGGAAAACATTGTGCTGAGTGAAATAAGGTAAACAGAGAAAGACAAATATTGCATGATTTCACTCAATTGTGTGTTAAAAGAAAAAACTTTAGCAGAATTAAATTTAAAAGACTTAATTGAGCGAATAACAATTCACAAATCCAGCAGTCTCCAGAGCCTGAGTAAGCTCTGAGACTCCAGTGCAGCTACATGGTAGAAGATTTATGGACAGAAAAAGGAATGTGACAAAAACGGAAGCGAGGTGCAGAAACAGCCCGATTGCTTACAGCTCAGCATTTGCCCTATTTGAACATGATTTGAGCAAGCGGGTACCTTTGATTGGCTAAAACTCAGTGATTGGCAAAGGAGTGGAATGCAGTCTGTATACAACTCCGTTTAGGTTATAGTTCACAAAGTCCAGAAAAATTTTTAGACCAAACTTAATTTTGTAAGGAGGACTTTTAGGCTAATCTTGACTTAACTTGTGAAATCTAAACTAGTTGATCTCATAGAAGTAAATAATAGAATGGTAGTTAGTTACCAGGGGATGGGATGGTTGGGAGCAAGATAGAGGAGATAATAGTCAAAAAATCAAAAAAATTCATTTAGATGGTAGAAATAAACTCAAGAGATGTATTTTAAAATATGGTGACTATAGTTAATAATATATTGTATTCTTGAAAGATACTGAGGGTGGATGTAAAGTGTTCTTATCACAAAAGGGAGAGCTATGTGAGATAATGCGTATATTAATCAGCTAGATGTAGTTATTCAACAATGTATATATACTTCAAAACATCATGTTATACATGGTAAATACATTTATCTGTCAGTGTAAAAAAAAACTAAAAATAACAAAGATAGTAGAATACTTACTGTATTCCTTCTTTGTTAAAAAATGAATAGAACTGTTATACACAAAAAGTATTTTATCATTGGTAGACCAAAACACCAAAATCCCTGATGATGCTTTTTAAGAGGGATTTAACGAAAACATATACAATTTAATAAATTTCACAGTGAAAATAAGACTTACTAATTTTTTTAAAGTGCTGAAAAATCAATAAAGATATTTAAATATAATGCAATTTTACTATTTCAACATTTCTCATTGTTTTATAATGTTAGTGCTCCAAAAAGACTAAAATTAATTATTACCTGGAGACGCTGGAGTTACTTTAATTAAAGGTCTTGGTTATACTGATCCAAACAGAATGAAAAGTATTAACATATTTTCTGTTTAACTTATATATTTTCAATATTTCTTCATATATATGTGTGTGTCTATATGTGTATATATATATATATTCTCCAATCAAATAGCCTGCTCCAGGATAGGCTACAATGTTTCAAAATTCTTTTGAAAATATCTTCATTAAATATGAAACAACTATATTTCTCTGGTAGTATGCACAGTTATTTAATCCAAAATACTTCATAATTTTAGACTGTTACAGATATTAAATATAGTTTACAATGATGCTGTGATATTTATTTCAACAACTAATAGCATGAAAAGATTACTATAAATCCCTGAAGTATTATCTAAGGTAAGATATAGCCAGAAATTGCAGAAATAATATGCTTTGTAAAATAATAATATTTGTAATTATTTTATGTATATTATATACATATCAATATCAGCACATGTTTGAGGTCTAAAAGAAATGCAATGTGTTTAGTGGGAGAATATTCCTATTAGATTTAAACAGATCTTAATTTGAAATGCACACCTCACCACTGCAGGAAAATTAATGATTGCTTACGAGATTTAGGTTTTCTAAATCCTTAAAGGAGACATACCTTTCATTATGGTAAATGTTGTAGTAAAGATTCAACTGAAAAAGAGTTAAAGGTGTCTTGGTTAAATGCATTGAAAACATTTTCTGTCATCACAATGCTAATGATAACAAAAGCAGTCATTTTGATTCCTTTAATTCTACAATAAAATTATATAACATGACAAAATTTTGTTCCTCAAGTCTAGCTTGCTTCCTGTCCCAGAGAGGGACTCCCTGCTAGACTTGGAGCAAGCTAGACTTGGGTAGGAAGCAAGCTAGACTTCAGAAAGAAAATTTTGCACTGTGAGGTCTTCATGGATATTGTTCACATGAAAATATTAAATTACTATCTTCCCATTCATACCGCCAGTCTGCCTTATTTCTCATCACTACCCTGAACTGGCTGTCATCAAGCTAACAATGGTTTCCTCATCATACATTTCAAAATCCTCAATTCCTTGACTTCCAACCAATATAAAACTGTGCTATTACTTTTTTTCTTACTTTTTAATTTTACTGTGATAAGAACAATTACCAACACAAGATGTACTCTCTTAACAGATTTTTAAGTATTCAATACGTGTACAGCATTAGTTAGAGACACAATGTTGTACAGCAGATTTCTAGAACTTGTTTCATCTTGCATAACTGATACTTTATGCCCATTGTTTGGCAACTTCCTGTTTCCTCTTTTCCTGTCAACACTTGCAACCACCATTCAACTCTCTACTTTGATAGAAGTTTGACTATTTTAGATGCCTCATATAAATAGAATCATGCAGCATTTGTTCTGTGACAGTCTTATTTTACTTAGCTTGAAGTGCTCAAGCTTTACTCATGTTGTTGCACATGGCAAGATTTCTTTCTTTTTAAAGAGTGAATAATGTTTCATTGCATATAGATGTAATGTCAAAAATGGATATTCAGATTGTTTCCACATCCTTGGTGCTTGTGAATAGTGCTGTCTTCAACATGAGAGTTACAATTTCTCTTTGTGATCCTAATTTGAACTATTTTGGAAAATTACACTTAAGTGGTATTGAAGGATTGTATGGTAGTTCTATTTTTATTTTTTTAAGGAAACTCCATACTGTTTTCCATTGTGGCTGTACCAGTTTGCATTTCCAGAGTGTATAGTAGTTCCATATTCTGGCCAATATTTGTTTTTCTGTTACATATATTCATATGTGTGTGTGTGTATATTCATATACATATATATGTGTCTATATGTAACTATATATGTTTATATATTTGGATCTATATAAATACATTTAAAATATATGTAAATATATGTTACATATATGTAATAACCATCCTAACAGATGTAAGGTGATGTTGTGGTTTTGATTTGCATTTCCGTAATGATTAGTGATTGACACAGTTTGACTGTGTCACCATCCAAATCTCATCTTGAATGCAGGATTATCTAAGTTATGATAGCTTGCATAATTCCCACATATTGTGAAAGAGATCTGATTGGAGATAATTGAATCAAAAGGGCCAATCTTTCCCATGCTATTATCATGATAGTGAATAAGTCTCATGACCTCTGATGGTTTTATAAAGGGGAGTTTAACTGCAGAAGCTGTCGTCTCTTGTCTGCCGCCATGTGAGATGTGCCTTTCACCTTCCACTATGATTGTGAGGCCTCCTCGGCACATGGAACTGGGAGTCCATCAAACTTCTTTCTTTTGTAAATTTCCCAGTCTTTGATATATCTTTATCAGTAACTTGAAAATGGACTAATACAGTGATGTTGACCATCTTTTCATATACGTGTTGGAAATCACAGGGGAAAACAAAAACCAAAAACGAAAAGCTAATGATACTGATCTTGGCAATAATTTCTTGGATATGACACCAAAAATACAAATAATAAAAGTGAAAATGGACAAGTGGGACTACAGGTAGATAAAAATTTACTAAACAAAAAAAGAAGCAATTAGTGGAATATAAAAGCAGCACAAAGAATAGAGGAAAATATTGCAAACCATATATCTGTTAAGTGCTTAATAATCAAAATATACAAAGAACTCTTACAACTCAATACCAAAAACGTAGTAATCCAGTTAAAAAATGAACTATTCCCTTCATGTCGCAAAATTAATTTCTCTTTTGCAAACTCCACTTTACTGATACTTTTCTTGCCACTCTGACTACACCCTTTAATTTTCTCTGCAGTGTTATTCTTCTCTAAGAAGGCTTTAGAGGTTGTGGTTCTGCAATACTTTATATTTAATCTTGTTTTCTTGCTATTCCATGTGCTCTTCCCTGCCTGTGGCACATAAATCACAAGTCTGTTCCTACAGTCTTGCTTTTGTACTTATGCTCCAGAGCTGCAAACACAACTGTTATGCAATGTGGATTATGTCCTTTATCTGAAACAATTGGTGCTCTGTGTGCATAAAAAAAATAGTTTTTGGATTTTAAAAAGACCTATACATGAGGTGTTATGAAACATTACAACTGTCACATGGAAAAATCCCAAATTTGTAAATATTTGTATTAAGTCAGCTTAATTACAAAATACACAACAAAAACAACAACAGAAATCCTATAGGGCCTCATATAGTTTAAATCAGCTTTTGCTGCCAAATGAATTTCTACACTTTTTTAGGAAAAATTCATTTGATTTTCCAGGAATTTCTAACTTACAATAGTGAAACAAGTGGTTGTGAACTTATATCTCTCTTGAATGTCTCAAAACAAACAAACAAATTTCCAACCAAGAATTTCCAGAGACAAAACTCATAATCATCCCTGTTCAAGTTTATTTACTTTCTCCAGTTCAGTTAACAGCACTGCTAAATAAATATTCAGTTAGGCAAACCTTAACCTTAGCAATTAAATTTTAATTTTCTTTCTCAGTCACCTTCCATGTCTAATGATCAGTTTTCCTGTCTTATTTTGATACATACATTCACCCATGCACAGGCACGGATGTGTATACAAACACAGACACATACCATTCATTTCTATCAACTTCACTCCACATCCAAGTTACCACCATTTCTTAATTGATTTGCAAAAATAACTCTTAAATCACTCTCCCATCATTCATTTTTGGCCTCTTCCAAGTCACTCTTTACCTTTAAAAACATAGTGACTACGTACGTGCATGAACACCCATACCCACGGCAGTGATATTTCATGTTATTTCCTCTATTTGGAATCAACACCCCTTTCTTCTTCATCAATAGCTACTTAAAATGAGATCTACACAGGACAGTACTGGAGGAGGATTTCTCTGAAATTTGAGCATCTGAATTTAAACCCATGATCTAAACCAAATCATTTATGTGATATTTATTTAACAACAAATATACTTACTCTTCTCTCAGCATTTATGCCACTTAAAAGTTTACATTTTTGTTTGACTTAATAAAATGAAACATTGTTTACATTTATCTCTACCACTAAACTGCAAAACCTGAGAGGACAAATAGCATTTTAATTTAATCATTCAATGTATAAAAAATTCTCTCACATATACACAATTTCTAATAATTGTCTCAGATTGAACAGATCAAATAAAATAAGTTAGAAAAATAAATAAATAATATTTTACTAGCAACAGTCTTGGACTCCAGCTCTTTTATTGGTAATTTCAGATTATCTTAAGCAATGAAGTAGAAATTTTACAGAAACCTGGATATGGGTTTTTCAAGTGTGTGGAGGGTGATGAGATGCAATTTTGGTTGTATTATCTTCATTATCAATTATAAATCACATCTAAAATTTAATTTTGGAATAAAGCTTGATTATATCCATAGCTTCATAGAGTTAATGTTTAGCCCCATATTTTTTTAAAGTTAGCCAGACTGCCAGGCTCCCTTTCTGAAGAAGTTCAGCACCTATAAATAGAGTGCAAATACTAATATTTTAAAATTGTCTAAAATGTAATTTTATATAAATGTTAAGAATTAATTTGGGAAATCAAAAATTGGTTACAGTTAAATTGCAAATAACATTACATATTGAATACATTTTATGTCTTTGGTTGATAATAGGAAAAATACAGGTTGCTGTACATAACAAAGTCAAAAAAATCAATGTAAATTAAGTTGAAGCTTGTGAGGAAAGCTCTGTTCAAAATCAGTGTTGATTTAAAAATCAATATAAGCTTAAACAAACATGTTATGTTTCATCAATATAACATGCATAACAGTAAGGCAGGTTAAATATACTAAACATACAAACAAAACCTTGTAATGAATATATGTGCTATTACACAACGTGTATACAAATAGGTGAACTATGCAAAAAATACAGGTCAGAAAGATTCTTCTAGACATATATTCATGGTAGAAATATTAATTTCAAGATTTCTTAGTCTATAAATGTAACACAACTGAGTATTTATTTTACAGCACCATCAATTTTACTATTATTTATGGTTTGTATTCTCAGCTCAATAGATTTATACATTTATAAATTAGAAAAAGAAAATACTACCTCTGTTTATTGTAAAAAAAATTATGTATTTTTGGAGTAACATTGTTTGCCTACTGTGCTTTCTAATAAATGACTTTTAGTTGAAAGACATTAGAAGCGACTAGTTTAATCTTTTCAAATTGCTTATATACAGATAATGTATGTGAAATATATGCTGTTTCCTATGTGTAATTAAGTTATTAAGTTCTCAGAAATATTATAAGTGAAAAAAAAAATGTGGTTCTTACTCCAGCTACTTCTACCTGCTTCAAATTCAAGGAATGTTTTGTTATTCTAAGTGTGTGTGTGTGTTGTGTGTGTGTGTGTTAGAGAGAAAAGGACAGTTGACAGTACTGAGAAAAAGTAGTAGACCCAATTCACTGAATATCCAAATGCAATGTAAAGGACTTTTAAAATAGTATTTTTCATACTATACATTATAGAAGCAAACCATGTGCAAATTAATTATGTTGGACATAAAAAATACAGCTGATAAGGTCCAAAAATCATGAGAAGGGGTGCTTACATAAATTAAAAAATGATTTATTAGAGATGAATAAAGAAATTGGCAGTCTAGGAAATTGAAAGGAACTTGTATCTGCATATTTTAATTAGGATTGTACCAGGACCTGAGATGGAAAGAAACACTATTAGCTAAGTGCCAATTGTGTTAAAACATGAGCTGCAGCAAACTGCCTTTTCTAGATGCTATGAATGAGATGAAGAGAAAGGGTGGTATAGTCAAATGGTATGAGTCAATAATTAGTAATTTTCCATGGGTAATACATGTTTGTACTTTTAAATATACATTCACACATAAACCCAATATATACAATGCAATTGAAATATCAGTGAATATTGGATATCTTAATATATATTGTATACAACAGCAAATGTACCAAGTTAGCAGCTCTATTAAATAAATATTATATTTTTCACTCTAACTTAGTATAAAATAATTCTTCATAGAAATTAGTAAAAACCAGTCTTCAATAATATGTGTATACAGTCATTATTGTATTATTAGTTATGACACATTTGTAATGCAGTGAAATACTAATGTGTTATGATAAAATCCATCATTTACATTCTATTTTTGAGAAAATAATTTATTTCTACATGTACTTTGCTTGAAATATATTTAATGAGGAAATTATTGCTTAAACTTGAAAAGAAAAGAACTTTTTTATGCTAAGTAATTTTTACTAAGATTTTGTTGTTCATAACTGACTTACTTCTGACTCATGTTTTTATTTTTGGAATATTTTCAATGAATCAAGATTAAAATTATTTTTTACTATATGCTAATATTTTCTCCTTCTATTTTTTTTTTTCCACCAACATATCCTGGTTATTACTGCAAGTGGGAAACTATCTTCAAGACTCAATGGATTGAAACTTTTAAATTTTCTTGTTTAATGATATGATTTGGCTGTATCCCCAACTAAATCTCATCTTGAATTTTAGTTCCCATAATCCCCACGTGTTGTGGGAGGGACCGAGTGGGAGGTAATTTAATTACCAGCACAGTTACCCTCATGCTGTTTTTATAATAGTGGGTGAATTCTCACGAGATCTGATGGTTTTATGAGGGTCCTTTACCCCTTTTGCTAGGCACTTCTCCTTGCTGCCTCCATGTGAAGAAGGATGTGTTTGTTGCCACTTATGCTATGATTGTATAAGTTTTCTGAGACCTCCCGAGCCATGCTGAACTGTGGGTCAATTAAACCTCTTCCCTTTGTAAATTAGACCCAGTCTCAGGTATGTCTTTATTAGCAGCATGAGAATGGACTAGTACACTTTTCTCCCAAATTATTTACAATAGATATACTTACAAAATAGGATCCCATTATTCTTATGCTCAATCAAATTCAACTATCAATTCTCAAGACAGTGTGTAATTAGTGTTTAAAAAATATTTTGCTGTTGTATGGTATGGTGAAGCCAGACGGGTGGGGACTTGGAGAACTTTTCTGTCTAGCTAAAGGTTTGTAAACACACCAATCAGCACTCTGTATCTAGCTAATTGGGTGGGCACTTGGAGAACTTTTGTGTCTGGCTAAAGGATTGTAAATGCACCAATCAGCACTCTGTCAAAACGGACCAATCAGCTCTCTGTAAAATGGACCAATCACCTCTCTGTAAAATGGACCAGTCAGCAAGATGTGGGTGGGGTCAGATAAGGGAATAAAAGCAAGCGATCAGGGGCAGCAGGGGCAACCCACTAGGGTTCCCGTCTGCGCTAAGGAAGTTTTGTCCCTTCACTCTTTGCAATAAATCTTGCTGCTGCTCCCTTTGGCTCCATGCTGCTTGTATGAGCTGTAAGGCTCACCACTAAGGTCTGTAGCTTCACTCCTGAAGTCAGCAAGACCAGGAACCCACCAGAAGGAAGAAGCTCCAGACATACCATCTTTAAGAACTGTAACACTCACGGAGAGGGTCCACAGCTTTATTCTTGAAGTCAACCAGACCAAGAACCCACCAATTCTGGACACAGTATGACTATGCAACAGGCTGCTTAATGATTAACATTTTCAAACATGTTAATGCTTCAATATTCTGCCGAATTTTTTTTTTTTTTTGGAGACAGAGTCTTGGTCTGTCACCCAGGCTGTAGTGCAGTGGCCCGATCTCAGCTCACTGCAAGCTCCGCTTCCCGGGTTCAGGCCATTCTCCTGCCTCAGCCTCCGGAGCTGGGACTACAGGTGGGCATTACCACTCTTGGCTAATTTTTTGTGTTTTTAGTAGAGACGGGATTTCACAATGTTAGCCAGGATGGTCTCCATGATCTGACCTTGTGATCCACCCTCCTTGGCCTTCCAAAGTGCTGGGATTACAGGTGAGCCACCTCGCCCAGCCCTGAATTCTTGATAGTGAAGGAGAAAATCGCATTTTGGATGTACTGATGCATGTCTAGAGAATGTCAAGAGACATTTGAGTTTTTTAGGGTAATTCTGATTGTGTGTAATTTTCAACTAATGTACTAAATTTGCAATATAAGCATCAAGCAATGAAGATATCTATTATATTATTATCCAGACTTTACAAATTGGGAAAATAAGCATTAAAAAATTACATGAGTTATAGTAGGTATACACTTCTAGTAAACTGCAAAGTCAAACATTTGTCTGATTTTTATTCCCATTAACTTAAATATTAATACTAAATATTTTTACCCACCTTATGTGTCAACCACAATCCTAGGCACTACCCATGTTTACCACACCATTTCCTACAAACCAACTTAAGTGGTAGTTATTGTTGCATACCATTTAAGGATGAAAAAGGAAGGTAAAAGTAACTGACTCAAAGTCACATGGCCATTAATGGATAGAGCAAAGATTTGGACTCAGGAAACCAGTGAGTGTTTCTTCTTAATTAATGTGCTGTTCTCTGTCTTTCTACTTACACTATATTGCCTTTCTCATCGTTTATTATAAGTCAGTTTCTCATTTCCTATTTCTCTTTAATGTCTTCCAAAAGGCTCTATGAACCTTGCAATTTCTTGAAAACTCCATCAGAACACATGTTCGATGAAACAGATGACTTTTCTTTATCCTAGTCCTAGTCTTGGAACATTTTTAAAGTAAAACATTATTGAGCACCAAGATACTTGCACCAGCTGAGTGTTCTCCTACAGCTTTGTAATGCTTTACATAAAACAATACTAAAGAAAGTTCAGATATGACACATATACTTTTAGTTATTTTCCTTGGGAGATTCATCTTACTCTACCTCTCCCATACTCGCATTCATTTTGGAGGAAGACTTGGGCACAGAAACAATTGGTAACAACAAGGCGATCCATTTATTACTGCTTTTGATTAAGAACATATTGACAATGCAGAAACCCAGTCATATCTCTCTTACGTCATGTTAGGCAGGTTTAATGAACAGATGTCTCTAGGTTATTCCGTGGTAATATTACAAGTATTAATATTTTAGATATATTTCTTATAACAATTTTTGAGTGTATGTATTTTTTTTTGTAATTACATTAAAGTATTTATATGGGGTATGTCCACAGGAATCAGAATTGAACTAAGACAGTAACAGTCAAAATGTGTTAATTGCATTTGTTTGCATGAGAGAGGTGAAAAAATAGTAGTGCTATATTGGTATCTTTCAAGTCTATCCATGGGAATTTTCCTAAGTATTTCATGGAAAATGAGATTATCATGCTTAATGCATTTCATTTTTCACAGTCACCCGTGAGATTCGGTTTGAGCTGGGCAAATCACATATGCTAGTGACAGCACAGCAAATGCCTGCCTTTGCTTAGAATTCTGGTACACTGGTTTTTGCTTCTCTTTTCTTTTAATTTCCACTTTCTGCTAAAGCTGGCATAATGTGAGGGCTGGATACTCTCTTTCTTTCTTTGGTATTTTTATATACCATAGGGAGCCAGCCTACGTATGAATATTATCATGGATGGGTGGAGAGACCTGGAGACTAAGAACATCCCTGAAATCTGTTTTCTTTGTTGTTTGTTTGTTTTGTTTTGTTTGAGATGGAGTCTCACTCTGTCGCCCATGCTGGAGTGCGATGCGCGATCTCTGTTTACTGCAACTTCCGCCTACCGGATCCAAGCAATTCTTCCACCACAGCCTGCCGAGTATCTGGGATTACAGGCACTCACCACCATGCCTGGTTAATTTTTGTAGTTTTTTGGAGATGGGGTTTCGCCGTGGTGCCCAGGCTGGTCTCTAACTCCCGACCTCATGTTATCCACCCGCCTCAGCCTCCCGAAGTGTTGCGATTACAGGCGTGAGCCACTCCGCGCCCAGTGAAATCTGCTCTTTTATAGTGACTGCCATGTACTCTTCATAGTCAAACGGGTTTGTTTCTTTGTTTGTTATCTTTAGGCCATCAACAAACTCTTCCATATCCCTCACAGATGCTCTTTTGTGCATTTAGTTTCAGAGAAAAACCTAAGGGCTCTCTCTGACTTATTATGACTATATAACGTATGCTGTTATTTCTACGTTTATGTTGGGCTAAGGAACAAGTTATCATACGAGATTCCCTCCTTCACTTCACTAAGAGAGTGAGACACAGGCCCCTTCTACTTACTGATGAATATTTAACTTAAATGGAGTGCTTAAGTATCTATTGTCTGTCTTTCTGTCCACCTCTGTCTGTTTCTGGAGGTCTCTCTGCCTCTTTCTCTGAATTGGTCTCTCAGACACACACACACACACACACACACACACACACACACACACACACACACACCACTGCTGTTCTGGATTAGAAGCTTTCATTTCCAGGGCCTTTCATCATACCTAAATATAATATCTTCTCTGCTGTACAATTCCTCTTTTTCTAGCCCACTTTTCCTAAGTTTGGAAACATCAATCTAGTTTCTAAAATCCAGACAGACATTTAATTGTAATTCTTCTCACAATGTTCCTTTCTTAACACTAGCTCAACGATATAAAAATTTAAATCTAATAATTGCCCATCACTTTTCTTGGCTCCCACTATGACACTTCTATATAGGTAATACCAGAACTCATGGATTAAAGCTGAAATGAGGAAAAATCAGTAGATTTATGTAAAGTTCTGAAAATCTATACCACAATTAATTTTCTAATATCATATGCCATTTTCTCGTTCCTTTTGAGAAAGCGATTCTCTGACACTGTCAAATTCAAGTTCAATGTCCAATTCTACCCACATAATTAGCAGACATGTAGAACTATAGAGGGTAAATCAGGCTAAAGTGTTCAAGAATTTTAAAATCTCACAATATTTTAAGCTGTGACAAGACCTGAACAACAGATGAATATGAAAATGAACCCAAAAATCTATCAGAGTCGAACAACTAGTTTTTTTTTTTTTTTTTTCTAACTGGGTGGAGTGTTGCAGAAGTCTACCTCCCCGAGTCAAATAATTTAACAAGAGAATGTCTATATAAGGCACCTAAAGAAGCATCTCAGAAGAATGCAGGTCTCAGTTCTAGAAACAATGCCTAGATGCTGAAAAGAGGCATATAATCTACTGCTGTAAATGAGATAATTTGGTCTGAAAATTACAGGTTATAGGATTCTCACTAGTCATTTTCAATATTGAATGGGGCCTTGAAAAGATGAAGAAGCCCACAAAATATGCATTAGGTGTTCATAATGATTTTCTTGCTAGTATTACTCAGCAAGAGCATGGCATACATATTATTCTGGTACATTTTTTAGAAAACCCTACTCCAACTGGCTAAGAATAAAGGTAATGTACTAGCTCATGTAACTGAAAAGTTCAGGAGTAGAGAAGGTGACAAACGATACAATAAGCTTTATCCAGCCAACAGTGATATTGCTAATTTTCCCAAATTTTTTTACATCTCTCTTTCCTCTTTGCCTTTATGTTCAATTGCAGCTATAGGATCTCTCATAACTGCCCATAAAGTGAGGAGAGATATTTTCTTTCATTAAAACATTAATGAATAGCTATTATTAAAAAGACAAGAGGTAAGTGTTGGTGAGGATGTGAACACTATTGGTGGGAATGTAACTTAGTACAGTAGCCCCCCTTTATTCTAAAAGCATAAATTTCAAGAACCCCAGTCGATCCCTGAAACCACAGATGCATATTATGTTTGTCCCTATATGTACAAATCCATAATAAAGTTTAACTTAGGAATTAGGTATAATAAAAGATTAATAGCAATAAATAATAAAATAGAACAATGATAACAATATGCTATAATAAAAGCTATATGCATATGGACTCTCACTGTCTCAAAATATATTACTGTCTGTAATACTTTTATACCATGGTTGACCATGGGTAACTGAAACCAAAAAAGTGAAACCATGAGTAAGAGATAACTACTGTATAGCCATTATGGAAAAGTATGGAAGTTCCTCAAATAATTAAAAGTAGAACTATCATATGACCCAGCAATCCCACTACTGGCTATATATTTTAACAAATCAGCAGAGTGAAGAGATATCTGCACTCATATGTTTATTGCAGAATCATTAATAATTGCCGAGATATGGAATCAACCTAAGTGTCCATCAACTGATGAATGAAAAAAGAAAATGTGTTATATTTACACAAGGGAATACCACTCAGCCTTAAAAAAGAAGAAAGTCTTCTCATTTGCAAAAAGGTGGGTGAACCTGGAGGACATTATGTTAAGAAAAATAAACCATAGAGAGAAAGAAAAATATCTCACTTAAATGTGGAATCTAAAAAAAAAAAAATCAAATTAGTAGATTCAGAGAGTAGATTCGTGGTTACCAGGGGATAGGGGATGGGGTGGGGAGGTTGGGATATTGGTCAATGGATAAAAAACTTCAAATAGAAAGAATAGGTTCAAGAGTTCTACTGTACAACATGGTGACTACAGTTAATTACATATGTTATTACTGAAAATTGCTGAGAGTATATTATGTGTTCTCACCAAAAAAAAAAAAAAAAAAAAAAAATGACAAGTGAGGCAGTTCATAATGTTGATTAGCTCAAATTGGCACAATGTATACATATTTCCACAATGTATACATATTTTGAAACATCCTGTGGTACATAATAAATATATACTTTTTGTCTATTATTGTACATTATCAATACGTACTTTTTGGCTATTAAAAATAATGGATAGATGAGCTTATTTTCATACACATAACACTGTACCTTTCACTGTGGACAGGAAAATTATGGGCACTGAAGATTTTAGTTAGACATGCTGTCCAAAGCTGAACCAATCACTATGGAAAATGGAATGAGACACTATGTAATAGGCCAACCAGAGCCACACTTAATGCTGGGGGCAGTGTCATACCTACCCATAGCTGAAGCATATTCATAGCAGTTAAATGGAGTTTCAGAAACAAAAATCTCCATTGAAGATGTACAAATAAAAGCTCTGGTAAAGTACTTCTAATTTATATATATATATATACACACATATGTAAATAATATAAATATTTTGACAAGGATTATAACCATGTGCTACCCAACTGACAAAGTCTAAAAAACAGTTTTATTTTTTTCAATTTTGTAAGTTCTGTTCAGCATATATAAATATAGATATGTATATCTATTATATATGTAGTTAGGGAGATATGTAATAATAAGATTGATAGCAAAGTTGCTTCTAGATATGTTAATATGAGTAATTCTTGAGAGTTACTCTTAGTCTTTGTCCTTTTTGATTTTATTCTTTGCCTTCTCAGAAAATATGCATAGGTAGCATTTGGTCATTTGGTTGGAGTAACAGGATTGCTGAATAGCCATGGAACTTTTGCTAAGCAGGTCTATGAGTGCCAGGTATTGATCTAGCAATGTCCTGGCTCAAATCCATTTTAATTTGCTTTTCCATTTTTATCTTCCTGCGGGGGGCTAGATTTCTGCCTACTATGCTAGAAAATAAACTCATTGCTAATTATAGTGCTTGTATTTCTCCATATAACTAGCAAGGGCAGCACTGACATTGAATTTTATTATATAAAGTAGTGTCCATATAGAAAATTAATGTGATTAAATTTTTTATACATGAGCCAAACATTTGTCATTTATCCCAACTCAAGGGAGGTTAAGAAATACCTATATTCTACCATTTATATGATAGCAATTCAAGATGATCTTGGATAGCTATTTTATATTCCGGCAAATACAATGTTTCATAAGCACATTCTGGTGTTGAAATTGGAGTGAGAAAATATGCCATAAATATGGTACACACATTTTTCCATTTAAATTGAAAAAAAAGTAGCAGTATGTACAGTTCAGAATTTTCTTCATTTCAAAGTTATTATTAAGCTATAAGTAAAACCCAATATCCTTCAATATGTTAAACACAGTTGAGATCATTAAAATTTTGAGATTCATCAAATTTAAGGTTGCCTCTGGATACTCCTATAATATATTACACAATATATGTTGGCATTTTAAGGTTATTGGAGGAAAATTAAAGCTCTTACCGAATTGATTTACATCAGGCTCATTATTGCTTTAGTTATGTTCATATAAACTCTTAGAAACTTCAGTCAACGTACAAATTTCCCAAGATAGAATATTAATCAGTTATTAGATTGTCATGGATGTCAAGAGACAAAAATAAGACAGTTCATTTAAATTTCTACTAGCAGTGTAATAGTGGTTGTCTTCACACAACAATATGTATAGCACTCTACTTGTAGATACCTTATTATTTTTAGCAAAATTATAGAATGCATAATATGATGTTCAATTTAGAAAAGAATGTTACCTTTAAACATGACAGATTACCTAGAGGTTATAATAATAAAAATTATAAAACACAATTTACATTTATTTAGTGATCTGATTCTTGTCAAATATAAAAGATATTTTATAAAATTAAATAAATGGCAAAATAAACATGTTACATAAAGTGAGGTGATTTTGATGAATCAAAACATTTTAACAGGGACTATAATCATGTGCTACCCAATGGTGCAAAGTCTAAAAAGAACTATTTTAATTTTTTTTCAGTTTTGTTGGTATTTAAGAGAGGAAAGTAAAGCTTGTCTAGTTTACTTCATCATGGCTTTCTTTAATAGACTTACTGAACATAATGTGTGTGAGGTCTTCTTACAAAAGCTGTCAAGAACGATTAGATACACACTATAAAAATATATTATTGAAACAAAAACCTCAGAACTCACAAATTAATTCGTGTCCATTCCTACCACGCAGACAGACTAAAATATAACCAAATGAATCCCCCGTCAGTGCAAACTCAAGACAACATGAACTATTTTCTTTAACAATACTAACTTGTTACATAATTATTCATTAAAAAATTGGGGCACCAGCTTCCAACAGTATGAGAAGTAAACTCTGAAAATCATTTTTCAAAAATTATGGATGTGCTCACTCTTCAACATGCATGTATGTATGTATGTATATAATATATTTTTAATATCAGTTAGTAGTGAATTTTTTGAGGGGGGTACACTTCAGTAACATAAATAACTAGCATCATATGGGTACATAGGTTTTGCCATATTCCTAGAAACAAATGCCACAATCATTCTAGAAAATATAAAAATGCATGTTTGTGAAAGTTTATTTGTGGATGAATTCCTGGGAGTTGAATTACTCAGTAAACTGGGCACATACACATTATCACACTTGTCAAATCTACCAAAAGTGTCTTTTCATTCCTAATTCCATTTCTGGTTATATAGAAATATATTTTCTTTTAAATTTTGCTTTTTACAGATTAAAAAAAGATGAGCATGTCTTTGAAAAAAGTTGAAATAATATCTTATATTTTATAAATTAATTAAAAGTGAAATTAAATTTGTGAAGTGTTTCCAGTAAAATTTATGCAAAACACTTAGCAAATATTTTACTTTAATTATTTAACATTGACAATTTTGCAAAGTTATATTTAAGAAAACTATTGCAATCAATTATTGGGAAAATAATGCAATGTTTTGGATTAAAGTGTAGTGAATTACATTGGAATACTTATCAATATGAAATATTACTAATGTCCACTTTTGCATTTATTCAAAGCAGATACTATAAATCCTACTTCAATGGCAGATTTCTTCAATTTAGCTCCTTGAAGAAAGCATCCTAATGTGTTAAATATTCTGTATATGTTTGAAAAAATAGATTTTTAAAAAATCTTTTCAGAAGGAATACTAAGTCTGATATCAAAGAATCCAGTTTATCCAGGTCAGTGAAATCCAGAATGTTCTATTTGGCATCATTAATTGTGGAGCTGAAGATGTGTAGATTTCTAAATCTATAAAGAAACGTGATATACAGACCGTATACATGTTAGGGTCCCCGTACATGGTTTTCCTTTCATGTGATTAAATAAAAACACTGGCAATTTCTTCTTATGTTTCTGAAATCATTTGGCATTCACAACTTTAATAATATGAACAAACTGATTTGTAGTATTGTCTTTCTCTTTTTTTCTGTCTCTCCTCTCTCTCTCTCTCTCTCTCTCACACACACACACACACACACACATACACACAGGCAGAAGAGATAGAGACAGAGAATCACTTCATTCCACTCTTTATCATTCTGTTGGTCAGACAAGTCTGGTCATGATTTCCATGTAATAATTGATATTATTTAGAACAAGAATAACATATTTATAAATTTACTATAGTTCAAGAAACACGTTTTATCTTTTCAGATAAATTTGTACCAATTTTAATTAATTTATAAAATATTTCAACTTTTTTCAAAGACATGCTCATCTTCTTTTAATCTTTTATCTAACATATATGCTAATTCAAGTCTAGAAGGGGGCTCCTGGGTCTGTCCTAAGTCCCACTGTAACCACTTCAGCCAAGGCTTGCTTTGAATTGCTGACACTCCTTGCTCCTCCGATGAACAGGAGACACCACACTACAGCAGCATTAATTCTCCATGACGCACTGAAATTTTACTATTCTAGAATCAAGGTAAGCTTGCCTTTGTTTCACATTATAGTAATGTCAACTGCCAAAATTCATCCCTCATTGGAACTGAGATGAGCTGAACTCACCTCATTGTTAAGCAGATTTGTCCAATTATTTATTCCCGGATTAAGAACCAAGCTAGTCCTGTTTGTCTATTGTTATGCAAAACAGTCACACTTGTGTATTAAAAAGGAGAAAATATTTATGTGGATACCACTTTTTATTAACATTTAGTATTATATTAATGTTCAGGTGTCTGTATGACAAATCTAGGTACATTAAGTTCTCATTCTAGTCACATTTTAATGTGTAGCCTAAACATACCAATATTTGATGTCTTGATTATAATATATAATGAATTATTTCCAACTACTTAGAGATATTTTTGTAACAATTCCATTGGGTGCAAGGTGTCAGTTAAGTTATTAAATGTATCATTTAAAAATTATTGCACATTTTCTCTTTTCACTTTGGTAATAATGTGCAATTCAAGAAGTTAGAACATAATTTGGAATATGTGGAAGAAAAAAATAATATAATGTATGGGGAAGTCCTGTCAGTCACTTGGCTTCAGGTGACGATAAGGAGAAAATATATTTACTTTGGAGAGTGTCACAGAAAGCATTCAACCATACTTCCTGATGTTATTTCTAAAAATTATTAGTTCTCTGTACTGGGAGCACTCTAACTCACCAGACGGGGACTCTCACATCCTTATGACTTGTTACCAGATTCAAGCTGTGGTAACTAACCCTTTTATTCCCAGATGGCATACAGAGAGGTTCTCTGGCTGATTTCAGATATGATTTTTTTTCACAGTAAGAATGCTGGTAGAATAGGTGGAAGGAATATAGTATAATAAAATTTTGTTCTCTTTTCCTCCCCTCTAGATATTTTCCAACTGGTCCAAGTTTTGTTGTCATTGCTAATAAAAATAAGAGACAGACCGTCCTGTTCTTATCCAATAAGGGGTCAAGATATTAAACTGAGACATAGTAGAAGTTTATGATCAAATATCACCATATTCATAAGACTTGGCCTGATCCCCCAAACTGCCACCACCACACTAAAATTAAAATAATTTCTCGAGAACTGTAGATCTCCTTTTCATTATCTCTTTATCCATAGGAATTTTATATACTATCATAATACTTATTATTTTGTTTATTTGTCAGTCTCCCTTCTAAATTATTACCTAATGAAAGACAGGAATTTTTTTGGTCTGTGTCTTTGTTTATTTGTTTGCTTTGTTCACTGATATATTCCTAACATCTAGAACAGTGCCTCAAACATAATGGGTGCTTCAAAAATATTTGCTGAATAAAATACTGAAATCTCTTTTGGCTGGAAAAATCTTTGATGTCTCATTTTACATCTCTTCATTGAAAGGTCAGAGTTGAACACTTTCATTCATCCAAAGAGAGAAGTGCTCTGGTGAGAGAATGTGTGATTGGAAGTGCAGCCTCTAGGGGCAGGCTGGATCTCGGCTCTACTTACCGTGTGATTTGGGGGAAATTGCTTAACGTCTCTGTGCCTTATTTTCTTAATAGACGTATTATCTCACATTTTAACTCTGTTATCAAGATAAAATGTGTGTTCACACTTTAGATGAACAGCTTACTCATAGGTTCTTATTACCATGACAGATAACTTACTGGTTTTCCACACGGAGCACAGCATGGGAAGCAATAGCACCATAAGATATTGGATATCCTAGATTTTTTTATTACGGTAATTACATTTTCATTTGAAGTCATCTATATAGCAACAACACTAATTTCATAAATAACAGGATTATAAAATATTTAATAGAATTTTTCCCCTAAATGACACCATAGATACTAGATTCTGAAAACTGGTATTGGTTTAAGTCACGATTCAGTGAACTAAAACAAAGGTTTTTTCTCTTTTTTTGTCTTTATTTTTTTTTCTGTTTGCATTTCTTCCCCAGAGAATATTAAAAGTCAATTGGCAACAGGAGTATTAACAGAATTTGCAGTTAGTTCTGGGTTTATGAATTGTCTATTACCCTTGAGAACAGTAATGTGTAAGGAATTTATATTTAGAGTGTAAATGGCAGAAATGTTTATATTTAGTTCTGGCTTTTATTTATGCTTTGTAAATTTTGTAGATGTTGGCTCATGATGAAATAGTTTAATGTATCTTATGACTCACTGGAACTTTGGAAAGTAAGACACTTCAGAGTGTTTGAATTGAAAACTTCCACTTAGAAAGTTTTCAGGAAGTTAGTAGATCTTATCATATAATATGACAAACCTGTATCAATTATATAAGGAACCCAGATACACACAAGTCTGGATTCGGTAAGACCTATTAGTGGGGGATTATATAACTAATAATTAACTTTATAAAATTAAACTGAGAAGTAATTTTATTGAGATTTGTTTTTCTATGGAAGCAGAATGTTTAGAAAATCTATTTGAACATGAGAAATAGGGTTTATCCTTAATGCTATGACATATTAAATGATTGCCAATAGAATACTTGCTATTATGTGAAACACAGTTTATAACCCTGTCCAGTAAGCTTGGATGAACAAAATGGGGGAAAAGTGGGAGTACAATTTGAGATGTAAAATAGAATAGTGAGTTCTCAATAAATATGAATAGTTTTAAGAATGTGTTCCATTGACTCCTGACGTTTATCAACAATAGTTTCTAACAGCAATAGATTATTGGTACTGAAAGTGTGTAATTTCAGCCTTTGTTTTAGCTGCTATAACTCTTTTAAAAGAAATAAGAATGGAGAAGGTAGACAAGGAGGAGAAAGATGAGCATCTGCCTAGGCTGAGATAACTCTAGGCACTTAGATACAGATTACATTCACAATGCCAAGCAGAAGACAACTCATCCTGTTGTTATATTTTTGTTCTCTCTATTCCTTCCATTTCTCTTCTAAAATCCCTCATTTTTCATGTATATCATCCACATTTTCCATTGACAAACTTTGTATATTTAACCTTGCTGTTTTTAAGTCATTAGCTGCTAATCACAACGTCTAGGTTATCTGTCTCTACATTAGCATTGTTGGGGACTTTTGTCCATTGATTATGAATTGCACTCTTTCATTTTCTTTGCTTTGTTTTTATGTTCTAGATATTTTATATAAAACAAGAGAAGCACCTAATGCAATTAAAATGTATCCCCTGAAGAAAGACTACTGCCAGGTTGAAGGAAAAAGTCAAATTTACATGAACAAGAGCTTGTTGTGAGATTTACCATACAGAATTCTTTTTTTGATGGGGGAATGTGTGCAATGGCATGATCTAGCCTCACTGCAACCTCTGCCTTCCAGATTCAAGCTATTCTCCTGCCTCAGCCTCCCGAATGCTGGGATTACAGGCACCCGCCACCACGCCCAGCTATTATTTTCTTTTCTTTTTTTTTTTTTTTTTTCATGGAGATAGGGTTTCAGCCTGTTGGCCAGGCTGGTCCTGAACTCCTGACCCCAGGTGATCTGCTTGCCTCGGCCTCCCAAAGTGCTGGGACTACAGTTGTGAGCCACCGCCCATGATCCCTCCCCAGGTGCACATGCTGTGTATATGCCCCTGCCCTTGAGTGTGGGTGGGACTGTGAATATGACGGAGCATCACTCTTGTGATTAGTTTATAATATATCACAAAACTGAAGGAAGTTTTAGATGCAATTAAGGTGTCAAAACAGTTGATTTTGAGATAATCAAAAGGGAGAGTAACTTGGAGTAACTTGGATGGGTGTGATTTGTTCAGATGAGAGAATTTCAATGGGTCAGAGATGCAAAGGGAGAAAGATTTTCACAGTCACTTAGAACAAATAACCTACTACGTTGGTTTTGTGACTACAGGGTAACACACTGCAGGAGGCCGGTGGTAGCTGAGAGCAGCCCCAGGACATCAGTTGGAAAGAAAAGAGGGACTTCTGTCCTACAACCTTAAGGAACTGAATACTGCCCAAACTATGCTAGCTGGAAAGAGGACTCCAAGCCTCAGAAGAGAGCTCAGCCCTGGCTGACAACTTGTGACACCCTGACAAGAGGACTCAATTAACCTGCACCCATGCTTATGTCCTCCCGAAATTAATGTGTTGATATCCTAACCCCCAAAGGGGTAATATGGGAGGTGGAGACTCTGGGAGGTGATTAGATAATGAGGGCAGAGCCCTTGTGAGTGAGATTAGTGCCCTTATAAAAGAGGTCTACGGAAGACTCCTCTTTCTACCTTTTTGAGGACAGAGGACACAGCAAGAAGGTGCTGTTTATGAAGTGGGACCAGGTCAGACACCTATACTTAGAGATAATAAATCTGTATTGCTTTAAGCTTTTCCATTGTGACAGAGCGTTATACAGTGGTAGAAAACAAATATGTGAGATTTGTTGTAACATGAATTAGATTTAGTTGCCCATGGCTTACAAGTTTTGAGAGTGGGATCAGAACGTGTTCAATCCAAATACCAGATTTCTTAGCTATAGGAGACCTCTTTCTGCGCTGCAGCCCAGCACCGGCTTTTAGTTTGCTGCTGAGGTCACTTTGCTCCTCAGTTATTTTGCTGGTTTCACCACTTTAGGAAATTCTTTCGATGCTTTCATTGCTTTGCCTTAAGACTCTGAACACCTAGGAGGATTTCTCTCAGAGATCATTATGGCTTTTATTGAGTAGAGCCCTGTGCCCGTCAGGGGCATTTCTCCTAGTGCGTCTACTCACCCGTTTCGTTGGGCGGTAATAGCTGTGCACTCAAGGACAGCTTTGTGTGCCTGGTGTGAGATTGTTCAACCTTTCTGCTCTTCTCCAGTCTGTTAAGGGCCACTGATGCATTTCTGAATGGCCCCATTCAACTTGGAAAGTCTGCAGTTCTTCTGCTGTGTCTCAAGACTTCAGCTGATTTCTAGCTAACTGTAAGAGAGATTCTTGAACCATACAGGGAGGTGGAGGTTTCTTGTGGTCCTTCTGTCCTGCTTCAAGCTATTGGCTTAATGCCATCCTACACTAATTAAGAGTTTCGCAATTTTTTTAGATTTTTTTCCCAATTGCCCTTCATGGCATTTTAATGCCACAGATAACTGTGTATCTATTTATATACTGTGTGCATATCTGTGTTTTATGCATGAAAAGAGTAGGATTTTCTTTTACTCCACAAGAACCAGCTTTCACCCCTTCCAGGGTGGTATTGCCTCACTGAGGATGCATGTTCACCTAGAATGCATGTTGGCCCTGTGGATGGGTGCTTTGATCACCTCCTCTTCACCCTGTTGGTGACAGAGGGATTCTCATCCTAGAGTTATGAGAATCTTTGACCACGCATCACCCAATGCTGGACAGACAAAACTGGCAGCAGTTTATTGATCATATATACTCACCCAAGAGAGGATAACTCTGCATGTCATTCAAGGCCACAGAGGAGTTGCTTTTGGGAAAAGAGTTAACAATCAGGGTAAGTGGGAGGCAGACTTTATAGTATCAAGTGGGTGAGGTGCCCACTGGTGCTCATGGCAGGATGTAATTGGCTTCTCTACATAGTTCCACAGGTTGGCAGAGAATTGAAAACCACTACTGAGGGTAGTAAGAACTATACCTGGAATATTGATAAGGAGGATTGGGTGGCTAATAGACCATATGTGTAGGAGCAGAGGTGGGAGGTGAACTTGCACTTGCAAATAGGCCATGTATTAGTCTGTTTTCATGCTGCTGATCAAGACATACCTGAGACTGGGCAAATTACAAAGGAAAGAGATTTAATAGACTTGCAGTTCCACATGGCTGGAGAGGCCTCACAATCATGGTGGAAGGCAAGGAGGAGCAAATCACATCTTACACTATAGCAGCAGGTAAAGAGAGAGCTTGTGCAGGAAAATTCCCATTTCAAAACCATCAGATCTTGTGACACTTATTCACTATCATGAGAACAGCATGGGAAAGACCCACCTTCATGATTCAATTATCTACCACTGGATCCCCTCTACAACACATGGGAATTATGGGAGCTACAAGATGAAATTTGGGTGGGGACACAGAGCCAAACCATATCAGGCCGTTAAGCAACCCCCAACTTTATCAGGTGTCAAGACAGCACATAACATTACATCATAAGTTTAGGTCTTGCCCCACAGTAGACTTTATGACTGGAGTTCTTGGGAATTCTAATTCCTCAAACTAGCCCACCAAAGCAATTACAATTTGGCTAATTACTAACCCATTCCACAAGAATTCACACCTCCACCCTCTGTAGGACTGTGGCTCATATTAGAAACAGATCTCTTCATTTGTGGGGCTCATCCCTTTTTTGGAATTTGTTTAACTTACTTTTGTTTTGCAGGTCTCTAATGTATTTAAAACATTAATTGTTATAGTTTATTCAACTTATACTTTTAGTATCAAAGCAATGATTTCTGGTGATATTCAATATTTTAACTAGAATTATAATTTAAATTTTTAAAGTTAAATTTATGAGGGTATCTTCCCATGTTTTATTCCAACTTTTACATATTTTGAATTAAAATATTAGCTATTGAGATGGAAAAAGACATCAGTGAAAACATTTTGTATCATTCTAGATGAATGTGAAGCAGCTTAAGACACATTAACAATTTTTAATATTGAGAACCACATGTTTAGAAATAATATTACTGAGAAGTGGGGTAGGAAGAATAACTCCTCCTCCCTCTTCCAGGATATCCACTCCCTAATTCCCGGAAACTGTTAATACAATGTCTTATGTGGCAAAAGAGACATTGAAAATGTAACTGAGCCTATGGATCTTGAGAGGGAGAGGTTATCCTGGATTGTCTGGGTGAACTCAGAACAAGAGTACATAAAAGTAGAAAATCTCTGCTGAGGTGGGTAAAAAAACATAGATAACTATGAAATATGTGTTCTAAATATGCAATAATCATGACTTTAAATAGAGAGACAAGTTCTAAGGACAAGGTAACAGATGGCTCTAGAAGCCAGAAAGAGTAGGAAACATGTACTTCCCTGGAGCCTCCAGAAGGGAACACGGCCCTCCCAACACCTTGATGGTAGCCCATGGAGACCCAGGTTGGACTTCTGACCTATGGAATAATAAGACAATAAATTTGTGGTGTTTTAAGTAAAAAATTTATGGAAATTGGTATGACTTGTATGCTATAATAGAAATATTTATTCTTTCTGTAGAAGTAAAATGCTAACTATAGGCAAAGAATATCAATATTCAATGTCAATATCAATATTTGATAAAGAATATCAAATGCAAATGACTTTTAATGAAGTAACTATTTCTATCCCATCAGAGACCCTTTATTAGTGGAAGAAAGGCTTTATGCTTTGCAAAGCTTTCATGAAGACTTCTCAGCTTGTGTTGAGTTTGAGTAGTTGCTTTTTCTTCTGCATTTGTGCATGTTCATAATATACATCCCAATTAATTTTGCTGTATTCACCAAGAGGCCTGTAACGTGTATTCCTTCACTTGCCTATGCTATATCTGGAAGGTACCATATGCTGTATCAAGAAAACTTAAAAATATTGTGCTATTTATATGGATAGAAGTTTAGCATTTTCAGGATACAGATATGTATGACAGTTACCTGTTCCAAGGCACACATAACACTCACAATCAGACATATCTATAGATCCTTGAACACAATTCTGTCCCTCTGCCACGAGCTCTAGAGTAGGATGAGGGCAATTCTCCAAACAAATGAGCTGGCCTCAGAAGTTTGTCCAAAACTTTATTCAATTCATCTATCTCTAGAAAAATAACATGACTCAAGGTGAGAAAATACAGATTTTATTAACTTGCATACCCTGAAAGTCTGCATGGCTCACACCTTCCCCATGGTGGGCCTCCCTGTCATTGCATATAGTGAATGTCTATTTTCCATGGTAGAAATTTTATTTCCTTGAGGCTACACACTGTGAGATTTCATTTTGACAGTGACTGGTTAAAAGACAAAAATCTCCTCAAGCACTGTAATCTTATCTTTCAGTGTTTAAGCATAGCAAAATTACAGAGCTTACATTCACATTCCTATTTTGTGGTAAAAACAAAACAAAACAAAAACCAATTTTGTATAAAACTATAGGGGATAACCAGGGTCCTAAAGCCTTACACACTCTTGGCCATAGGTGATCTGAATTGGAAGGTGAATGTAACATTTGACAGGGATCTTTGAGCGTTAAAAGAAGAAATAGAAAAAGAACTAAAGTCTCTGAAAATAATAATAAAAGTCTCTGAAGTCAATAATAAATTATTGGCTATCAGCCAATCAGATTGAGATGTGTAGAAATAATATGAACCATTACTGAATCTTTAAAAGATGTAAGTTGCAAAGAACTGTTAGTATTCACCAAAGAGCCTGATAATTTTTTTTTTTTTGCCTTATAAATTAATTTCTAGGTAGAGATGATAAGAGAAGAAACTAATTTTATCCTAGGTAAAATTTTCACATAGTGAAATCTGGCTAGTTAAAAAAAGAAAAGGAGATATTGTACCTAACACACTGTAAACAACAAAGTTAACGAAACAAAACAAAAACCTTGAAATATCTATGTATTAAACATCTACTTATCTATTTTTCTACCCAATGCCCATGTCAAAGTATCACTTCTCAAGGACACAGATGCTGAAAAGTAACATTTTGTCTGGGGAAAAAAAAAACCCACAATTTTTCTTCCTTATTGGTATGGATTTCATTTTCATATGGTATCTAATAAAATAGTATTTATGAATATATGCTATTATTACATACAGTGGAACCAGATTAATTTTTTAATGTGCATTTATTTTAGTAGAATGCTTTTTATTTCTAAAACGGTGGATATTTGTAAGATAGTGCTACTGAACTCATAGCAAAATAGTTGTAGAATCCTAAGGTAATAGTTTTATTTCTTGTTTGTGTTTGGAACGTTGTTTTTTCTTTCCGCATCTTTCTTCATGTATGGCTCCACGCAGGAGTCCCTCCAGGCAGTGCTTCCCTACCAACCAGTCCCTCATAGGTTATCTTCATGTTATCTTCATGAGTGCCCAGCAGTCTGCAGGCTACTGCTCTCCCAGAGCTGCTGAAACAGTCATTTTATCTGCGGGACACACTGGGTATCAGTAGTGTTCTTAAGAAAACATGTACCTCTTGAAACAACTACCAAGTTCCCAAATGCATCAGCAGAATTTTAAAATAGCAGTCTTCCTGAACTCCTAGGTAAGGCAACCAGGCTGCTTGCTACTGCTGACAAGATCAGGTGATTACCGGGAATCTCTTAATTCACCCTCATAGAACTTCAGTGACACATTTTCTGCTCTTGTTCTTACCAGCTTCTTATTTCCTGGGGACCAAGATCTACATACACTTCTTATTTCCTGGGGATAAAGCAGATATGAAGAATGCTCTCATATTTTATTTTGTCTACCTCTGTTTTATGACCCTTCTACCTGACTATCCTAACCTCCTGTGGTGTGTTCCCATCAAAATGTCTCTAGCCTGTTTGCCCAATGAAACTGTGCACCCAGTTAACCTTGGACTTTCCGTAATGTGTTAACGTTCTTTTGTAAATACCCCAAGACTCACTTGGGGCATTATGACTCATTAACTTTTTGTCTTGAAGGAGAAGGATGAATTGAACATACTTACTGTAGAAAAGGTGGCAAGTCTTACTAAAAAGAGAAAATACAAACCAAGTCATGGATGTACTAGAAAATCTGTTGTTTATAGAAGACAAGCAGTTCAGTAGCGAACTTTTGAACTCATTCACTGAAAAGAGTGAAAACTGAGTGGAGAAAAATAATGTAAAAGAAGTATGAAGGGCTAGATTCTTCAAATTTGACACTTCAGAAAACCATAGAGAAACACTTTCCTAAAAGAGTCAAACAAAAAAATAATCACTTAGGAAACTATTTCATTGATCCTGGCAAAGTATAGTGATTAAAATGCTTCATAATTGTTGAAGACAAAAGCAAGTGAGTGAAACAAAAGCAGGATAAGCAAAGGCCTGAGACATAAATAAATATAAGAATTTGAAGTCACAAGTTTAGAAGCCAAGATTATCTGAAAAGTACTGCGCACCCTAGTCAATAAAACACAACACAGAAATAACAATAATGATGAAGTTATAGCTACTAGGGAAGTAATTCATATGAATGTTATAAGACTATGATCCACTAAATATTAAGTGACAATTGTGAAATAAAGGTACTCATTAAAGTAGTTAAATAGAGGATTTAACAAAAATGCCTGAATGTCAATAATAGATATGACGTTAATCTAATACTTTAGAACACTTTTCAATTTATACCAGGAATAAAACAGATATTTAAAATATGTAAATGTAACTTTATATACATATGTAAATACTGATTTAGAAAAAATAATAAATGGAAATACCAAATATCATAATGGATATTAAATTGTACATTTGTATAATTTCTATATAAACAAAATAAAGTCTTATATTTAATCTGGCATAATTTAAGACTAGCCAGGGGATTTAAAAATGTGAGTAAAATTTTGAACACAGATATTAAAAGATTAAATGAAATGAAAAAATTAAAATGTATTGTCTTGATATATTTGACACATTTTATCATAATTTCTTGTATGATAAAATTAATAGCATACATTTGTGAAAATATTAAATAATTTCTGATATTAGCTTAAATTATGTGTTATGTGAATGAAAGCTAATGTAAAAAATTTTCACACAGTATACCCCATATTGTATTTGAGGTGAATCAAGAAATAAAATATCAAAAATAAGAACATATGTATTGGCAGAGTGCTGTGGCTCACGCCTATAATCCCAAGACTTTGGGAGGCCAAGGTAGACAGATGACTTGAGCCCAGGAGTTTGAGACCAGCCTGGACAACATAGCAGGATGCCATTTCTACAAAAAAATAAAATAAAATAAAATTAGCTGAGCTTGGTGGCATGTGCCTGTTGTTCCCGCTACTTGAGAGGCTGAGGTGAGAGGACTGCTTGAATCCAGGAGGTTGAGCTTGCAGTGAGCTCTGATCGTGCCACTGCACTCCAGCCTGGGTGAAAAAGCAGGACTGAGTCTCAAAAGAAAAGTATTCACATATATATATATACACACACACACATATTAATTTACAGTACATATACACCTATATATGTGTATTATAAATATATATTAAATATTAATATATTATACACATTAATATACACATATATGTGTGTGTATTATAAATTAATATTTTATTATGTATCTAATCTTTGTTTCAACTTTTGTTTTGAAACATCTTTTGCCTAGAGAATAATTAAAAATAATAAGCCAATAATTTTTTAAGTTTTGCAACTAGCATGAAAGCAAGTCAATAATAATATTAACACAAATATCTCATATATTAAGAGCAAAGTATTAACAACCAAAAGAGAAATACAAAATCAATAGTTAACAAAAAAAGAAAGGCTTATCAATTAGTTAAATTAAAATACATTCAAATTATTGATAGATTAAAACCATAAAATTTGCCACATTTTATTGACAAATGTCTAATAATGTACACTCTGAATTCAAGAACATAGGTGAAAAGTATATTGCATTCAAGTGCATAGGCAACAATTATATTGCACTGTCACCTATGCACTTGAATTGAGAGTGTACATTATTAGAAAGTGTTCAGAAAAAAAATTTGTCACAAATATATTTGTCAAATGTTTACCTTAATTTTTTGTAATTACATTTCATTCAGAAATCATTCTAAAATATACACCTGAAAATAAGCAGTAGATGTTTGTACTGTAAATTTCATTTAAAAGTGGACAACAGTATGAATGTTCCTTAAAAACATAAAAAGAGAACTACCACCTGATTCAACAATCCCACTGTTGCATATATAGCCAAAGGAAATGAAATGAGTGTGTTGAAGAGATCACTGCACTCCCATATTTATTGTTGTCAACGTAAGTATCCAGCAAGGACATATAAGTTGATTTTTTAAAATATGGAACGTGGATGCAGTACTCTTCATCGCTAAAAAATGAATAAAACTCTGTCACTTGTGATGACAACATGGGTGAACCTAAAGGGCATTATGCTAAGTAAAATATCCAAGCATGAAAGAACAGATACCATATAATCTCACTTATTTGTGAAATCTAAAAAAAAAAAAAAAAAAAAAAAAAAAATCTCATGAAAGTAGAGAGGCTGTGGGGAAGCAGAGAGGAAGGGGGATGAAGGGATGTTAGTCAACAGGTACAAAGTTACAGTTAGAAAGGAGGAATAAGTTCTGGTGCTCTATTGCACAATAGGGTAACTGCAGTTAATAATGTGTTGTATGTTTCAAAATAGCTAAAAGAGAGAATTTTGAATATTCCTAACATAAATAAATAATAAGTGTTTGAGGTGAAATACTAACGATCATGATTTGATTTATACAATGTATACATGTATTGAAATATCACACTGTAACTCGTATATACATGTGCATCTCTATACACATGTGTGCATATATATTTGTATATATAATTGATATGTATATTTAATTTTATATATGTATGTGTATGTATATGTAAAATTATTTGTCACTTAAAAGCAAAATAAGCCAGCCGCAGTGGCTCATGCCTGTAATCCCAGCACTTTGGGAGGCCAAGGTGGGCGGATCACGAGGTCATGAGATCGAGACCATCCTGGCTTACACGGTGAAACCCCATCTGTACTAAAAATACAAAAAAGTAGCCAGGCATGATGGCGGGCGGCTGTAGTCCCAGCTTCTCAGGAGGCTGAGGCAGGAGAATGGCGTGAACCCGGGAAGCGAAGGTTGCAGTGAGCCGAGATCAGGCCACTGCACTCCAGCCCGGGCGACAGAGTGGGACTCCATCTAAAAAAAAATAAATGAATGAATGAATAAATAAATAAACAAAATAAAACTTTAGAAAACACAGCTAATCTCACATAAAAGTAGTATTGGAAACCACTAATTTTTTTACTAAGTATTGAAAACCACTAATCACCAATATATGTGATTATGAATCTGTCAAAGAATGATTATAGATTATAGACATGTTAACTAGTAACCAAAGAAAGAATAACAATTGTGTATATATTATAAGAATGATTGTATTTAATTTAGAAGGATAAAAATATAAGTCATATGCATAAAAATATAAGTCATATGCATTTGGAGAATGTACTAAATACAAAGTCTTATCTATTTAATTAGAGCAAAGTTACATCTTGAAGTTGAAAATTCCATCCAATAATTAGATAAAATGTATCAAAATAAATAGCACTATTATTACCATTTTAAATATCATTAGCCTCCTTGAATTCAAATGTTTCACATAAAATATTACTGAAAATTTTCAAACTTGTCTGAAAAGTATATCTTATAAATAACTCTGGAAAATAATTTTATGAAATATAAAAGGTATCGGACTCCCCTAATAGCACAGAGAGGTTTTTAATACCCTTTAAAAATTATCGTAACCTTTATTTTAGTACAAACTAATTCAGAAAATGTTCCCTTTGTTGGTCATTAAATGTTTCTATGTAAGTGATATATCACGGCATTTAGTGATACACTCGACGTAAATGTGTTTAAATTACATCCAGGGAGTTGTTTTAACAGGAACAATAAGAGTCGAGTTAATGCTTTCCCTATAATACTATTTTTTACTTGTCTATTTAGACTGTAAAAAATAAGATCCTTCTATTTTCCTTTTATTGTATCCTCTTATTAAAGAAATGCTGGGCTAATAACAGTGAGGAATAATATGGATAATCAAGAATTTCTGTAGAAGGAGGGATTGGAGAAGATAATTGGATAGAATCAAGGCTATTTGTCTATGAGGCTGTCATGAAGCTTACTCACGTAGCATGTTGTATTAGTCCATTCTCATGTTGCTATGTAAAAACACTCAAGACAGAGAAATTTATAAAGGCAGAAGTTTAATTGTCTCACAGTTATGCAGGGTTGCGGAAGCCTCAGGAAACTTCCAATCATACCTTAAAAGGAAGGAAACACATTCTTCTTTACATGGCGGCAGGAAAGAGAAGGGAGGGGCTGCTGCAAAGATCTGTGAAATGCGCTGAGACATTTTTCCCATTGTCTTGGTGATTAACATTAGCTCCTTGTTGAATTTCTTCTCAGAAAATTTTTTTTTTCTATCATCAGGCTGCATATTTTGCAAACTTTTATGTTCTGCTTCCCTTTTAAACATAAGTACCAATTTGAAACCATATCTTTGTGAATACATAAAACCAAATGCTTTTAACATCACCCAAGTTACCTCTTGAATGCTTTGCTGCTTAGAAATTTCTTCTGCCGGATGCCCTAAATCCCTTTCAAGTTCAAATTTCCACGGATCTCTAGGGCAGACGCAAAATGCCACCAGTCTCTTTGCTAAAGCATAGCAAGAATCACCTTTATTTCAGTTCCCAGCAAGTTCTTCATCTCCAGTTCAGACCACTTCAGCCTGGACTTTGTTTTCCATATTATCAGCAATTTGTTGAAAGCTATTCAACATGTCTCTAGGAAGTTTCAAACTTTCCAACGTTTTCTTGTCTTTTTACAGTCCTCCAAACTGTTCCAAACTCTGCCTGTTACCCAGTTACCAAACTTGCTTCCTCATTTTCAGGTATTTTTTTACAGCAGTGCCCCGCTTTCTGCAGTACCAGTTTACTGTGTTAATCTGTTCTCATAGTGCTATGAAGAAATATCCAAGACTGGGTAATTTATAAGGGAAAGAGGTTTAATTTACAGTTCTGCAGCACTGGGGAGGCCTCAGGAAACTTACCATCATGTTGGAAAAGGAAGCAAACATGTTCTTCCCATGGTGGCAGGAAGGAGAATTGTAGAGCGAAGCTGTAAGAGTTTCTTTTAAAGTAATCAGATCTCATGAGAACTCACTTACTATCATTAGAACAGCATAAGCGAACCACCTCCAAAATCAAATCACCTCCCATGAAGTCCCTCCCACAACATGTGGAGAACTACAATTCAAAATGAGATTAGGGTTGGGACACAGTCAAAACCATATCACATGTATAGCCTCACCTGTGTGTGTGTGTGTGTGTCTGTGTGTGTGCGCATTTAACTTACATAGCATGTTACCTCTTTGTATCATCCCCCTTAAATGTACATTTCTCAAAATCATTGTCTTTTTTTTAACGGAGTCTTACTCTGTCACCCATGCTGGAGTGCAGTGGTGCAATCTCGGCGTGTGCCTGGGATCAAGTGATTCTCCTGCCTCAGCCTCCTGAGTATGTGGGATTACAGATATGTGCCACCACACCCTGCTAATTTGTGCATTTTTAATAGAGATGGAGGGTTTCACTAGGTTGACCAGGCTGGTATTGAAATCCTGACCTCAGGAGATATGCTCACCTTGGCCTCCACAAAAAAAGCATTGAGTCTTAAGTAACTTATGGTTAGGGAGATAATTTTATTTTTAACATTCGCTGTGTTTCTCGTATGCCATGCATTTTTCTCAGCACAATCTTTTACCCGACAAATATTTATTGAGTGCCTACTAAATGTCATAATCTATGCTAGACATTAAAAAAATCTCTGTCTCCTTGGAACTTTGCTATGTCATATGGAAATACTGAAACCTTACAGATTTGAGCCAGAATTTAACTATAAATAATATTAAAGATTATCTAGTTCTTGAAAATAAGCTTAAAATGTAATAGGGAAGCTGAGAAGACATTTACTTAATTGATACTTTAAAATAGAAGATTAAATCTGTCTCATTCATTTTTTCTTCCATTCATACATACAAAAATGTCAGTCAAGATAGTAGACCTTTGAAATATGACATGTCAGATTTCTCATTCAAAGTTGACAATTTAATGTTTTAGAAACACTATTATGTAATATGAGGCTAAGATTAATGACTAATTTCTCATAAAGTAGGGAATAAGTACATCTGAAAAGTTATATAAAACATCACAGGGGAGCCATTGAGCTTATAGTACACAGGAATTTTGGAGTTTCATCAGATATGGAGTCTAAAATCTAAGTTTTAAATCATAGCCAAAGTGCAGAACACATCTTATTTTCCCTCTCATCTAAATTTTGAAGAAGTGACTTCTAAGGGAAAAAAACTTGCTAGGAAGATGTTGTATTTTCATGATCATATCCTCATTGCATTGGTGTAAGACTGAGAGGTCAGAGTTTATGTTTGTGAACCATGCACCAAATCAATGATGGAATGAACTAGACTTGAGCAACAGTGCTTAACTCCCCTAGTGATAATTATGATAATACAGAGACACTTAGGAATTTAACACTAATTCACTTAGTTTTGTTTGCACTTATCACCATATTTCCAGAAAGTTCCAGAAAGTGTTGGTAGATTCCAGTAGGGTTTATCAGATAAGCAAAGAGAATATGCAAAATTGTGCTCTTCATAGTCTGGTAACATCAGTATGTGCAAACAATCGCAGGAGCAACTATCCAAGCCAGCAAAGGATTTGAGAAAGCTAAAATGCTCTTCTTTCAGTTATGAGTATATTTTGTTTTATTGTCTTATGAATTGTGTAGCTGCATTATTTTATCCTTAACTTAAATCTGTTTACTTTTTTGAAATTATATTCATCACTTCAAATAGTATGTATAATAACAAATATGTCATATTGAGAGAGGAGACAGTTAGAGGATGGCTAGGAAGATAGAAGGGGACGGTCTTGGGAGAGAAAAAACAGCCATGGGAACACACTTGCACTGACCCTGTAGCTAGCAAGAAGAAATGTGGTTAAGATCTTCTTCTTATGCCAGGATATTTGCTCAGAAGTTACTATCCCAACTTAGGTGCAGGCACAATAAATCAACTAAATGTCCATACCTTGACCCAGAGGTAGTTGTAATATCATTAGCATTGCAGTTTTAGCCTCCCATAAGTTTTGCTTAGGCACTCATGGGTAATAACAAAGATGGAGTAGCTATGGCCAACTCTAGGCATGCACAGATGAAACACCTCCAGGAGCCAAATTTACCTGTCCCATTTGGGTGGAACCCACAGAAGACTTCCTTGCCTCTGCCATGTAAAAGACCCAGAACTTAGCCCCATTTCTGGCAACCAATTCTCGGGTCCCTTCTTGCTCTTGAAAGGTTTCTGTCACTTAATAAGTCCTACTCTGCCTTACTCATTCCCCAGTGGCCACATGCCTCATTCTTCTTGGTCGTGGGACAAAAACTTGGACCTAGCTGAACTAAGAAGAAGAAAACTGTAACATTATTTTCTTAAGGAGTAAGAAAACTGTAACATGATTTCTCAAGTATACTGTGTCTATAAGTTTCCAAATATCATCTCACACCAGTAAGATGGCAATTATTAAAAAGTCAAGAAGCAACAGATGCTGGGAATGCTGTGGAGAAAAAGAAATGCTTTTGCATTGTTGGTGAGAATGCAAATTAGTTCAACCGTTGTGGAAGACAGTGCGGCAATTCCTCAAGGATCTAGAACCAGAAACACCATTTGACCCAGCAATCCCGTTGCTGGGTATATACCCAAAGAATATAATTCATTCTGTTATAAAGACACATGCAGATGTATATTTATTGCAGCACTATTCACAATAGCATAGACATGGAACCAACCCAAATGCCCATCAATGATAGACTTAATAAAGAAAATGTGATAATGTACACCATAGAATACCATGCAGCCATAAAAAGAAATGAGATCATGTCCTTTGCAGGGACACGGATGAAGCTAGAGGCCATCAACCTCAGCAAACTAACACAGGAACATAAAACGAAACACTGCATGTTCTCACTCATAAGTGGGAGCTGAACAATGAGAATACATGGACACAGAGTGGGGAACAACACACACTGTTGCAGGCCTGTTGCGAGGGGTGGGGGAAGGGAGAGCATCAGCATAAATAGCTAATACAGGGAGGGCTTAATACCTAGGTGATTGGTTAATAGGTGCAGCAAACACCCATGGCACATGTTTACCTATGTAACAAACCTGCACATCCTGCACATGTACCCTGGAACTTATAAAATAAAATTACAAACAAAAACAAAATACAAAGTGATCAAATCTTTTCTAAGAAAAACTGTTACCTATTACTTATTTAAGAAAATATATTCAAGATTCCTGATTGCAGGACTAGTAGTTTTCTGTATTACCTCTCTTACAGATGTTGGTGTGATATGTCTTCATGCCTCAAAGATTGAGTGTCTGAAAATTTTAAGAACGCATTTCATGTAAATAAATTACATGTGTATACTTAAATGTTCTTATATTAAGGTGTATTTTTATGCATATCACTAATCTGCTAGAAATGCTAACACACTACATGTGAGAATGAAATTATTTTAATGCTAGTCAATAACTCTTGGTAACCATTATTCTAGTTAACATGTTTTTCAATAGTTGACAAATATTGTCAACTTTTTTCACAATGCAATAAAAAATATTAACATGTGGTTGTGTGCTCTACTACTTTTCCCTAAGTTAATCATCTTTCAAAACTAATATCCTACTAAATAGTTTATTAAGCTGCTTTCATGCAGTAACTAGTCAGACTATAACATAACTCTAAATCTGACCTTTAACAATCTTAGTATACTATATGATTTTCTCCCACTCTAAACAGATGCTGAATATTATTTTGCATTTTTAAACTTTTTTTGAAATTTGTACATATATATAAATATAATGACATAACCACAGAAAGGCTTTACATATTCTCATATTAATACTCTTTGGCATGTTTCTAATGTAGCTTCACTCAAATTAAATCATAGCTAAACCAGCTAGAAAACTTATTTATGGTTCTCATGTGAAATACACTAAATTTTTAGTCCATGTTTATGCTAAAGATTTTTTAGTTTTAGAGATTTAGATTATTTTTATGTAAACTCAAGATTGTTTATTTATGGCTTTCATATGAATGAAATTAATATTTCATTTGAAATTAATCCCCAGGAATTTCTAAACTTAGTTATCTCATACTTTCATGTAACATTTATTGAAATGTTAATTAGTAATCAATAACATTTAGTTTGATATGATATTTCTCACATACAAGTATATGCTCTACTATGTTTTTGAAGAGACATTTTCAGAAAATGGTAGTATAATCATATGTCTCTGTTTTCCATTAATAGTTTGAAATCTGAAAGCTCCATCCTTGGTACCATTTGCTAAAACTCATGTAACATTTAGTAATTATAATTCACTGTACACAAAACAACAGTAAAACAGTTCTTAGAAATTCTCTCAAAAGTAAATTGTTAAGATTTATCGTCCCTATCTTAGCCTTCTGTTTTGCATTAAAAAATGTATATTACATAAGGAAG
Organism: Rhinopithecus bieti; assembly: GCF_001698545.2. Classification (NCBI taxonomy): domain Eukaryota; kingdom Metazoa; phylum Chordata; class Mammalia; order Primates; family Cercopithecidae; genus Rhinopithecus; species Rhinopithecus bieti. The sequence continues at coordinate 2,778,076 of NW_016813094.1, read as the reverse complement.
TAAGAGTAAAAAGTTATTCTTCTGAATTGTGTGATATGTGATCCTCTAGACAGTTAATTTATATAAATATATCACAACACACTTCTCCTTCTTGGTTGATAAATACTTGGAACTTCTGTGGTTAATATCAGTACATATTTCATGAGTCCCTAGTAGCCTAGCATCCAAAGTTAGTGACTAGATATTCTGGAGATTCACTGCATACACCTGTCCTATTTTTATGGAATACTTTTATATCACCACATCCCAGTACATTTGTCCAAGGTTTGAGAGTTACAATAGCAGCACAGATGTCTTGCCACTATAATAATGTGACTGTGTATTATTATTACCCTGCAAGATTGGCCTGTTACTCAGTCACAACAGAAGTTGAGACTGACTTTGGAACTGCAAAAATGCTTGCATCCTTAAGCTTAAGAACTAGTTCCAGATACCAGAGGGAAGGTATAGCTCTGCAAACTTACCAGGAAATACCCCAAGCCATTTCAGACTCTTATTCTTAGATACTCTCTGGTGCCCTAGGTAAGGATATAATGAAACTAATGGGCTTTTATCTAGAAACTATGGGTCCAAATACAGCAGGAGACACCCTTGACTGAGCACAATACTAGTGATGAGATGGGTAACAGGAGACTACAATCATATCCAATTTCAGCCAAGGACCTATTTTAGATGGGTATCTACTGGACACAGGGCTGAGTGAAGAATAGTACATTCTCACATGACTTGGAAAAGACTTCATAGATTCTTGTATGGAAATGGGAACAAGTAGATATAAAAACAGATTTTAGGAATGTTTAATTAATCAGGGACAATCAACTCCAGCTAAATTTTTTATCCCTGGAATAGGTACACAGTAACACAATGAAACTGACATGAAAATGGCAAATTCTAGCATAACTGAGCCATTTTTTTCTGGTAAAAAGTTTCCAAGAGAGCTACTCAAAGGATCAGAATAGACCTCAGTACTAGATGTGAATTAAGCACTCAGTAGGGAACCACAGTTGACCACTGATGAGACCATCCCATCAGAGTTTTGACCAGGAAGATATGTGACCAGGAAGATATGTGAACAGGAAGAAATGTGGGTCTATACAGATCATCAAACACTATATTTATTCACAGCAAGGGTTGTTTCAAGACAAATCATTTAATACTGATATATTTATGTCCCAGTGAGGATTACCACAGGACTTGGAGCCACAAGCTGCAGTCATTACTGGGCAGTTATGGTGATGTTGGAAAACTGGTGTGAGATTAATGGGGGGGAGCCTGACAGAAATGCTGAGTAACTCCATTCATAATGCACTGAAAAATGAACTTTATAGATTTTAGGGAAAATCACCATACCAACCTTAATATAATGCACAATAAATCTGACAAACCTGTTATAACTTTACTGATAAATGAAGGAGGCATATTTCAAGAACCAGTCATAGCTATTATTATATACATGCCACAATTCTGTGGGTGATTCCTACTCCTTCCTTGTAAGTGACCACACTTTCTTTTCCTGAGATTATTTGTGTCTCATTTCATTTGAAGGCTGCAATGAGATATTACATAATTTTCTTGAATACCTTGGAAAAACCTTACAAATTTTGTGTTAAGTTTTACATAATTTCAAGGACACAAGAAATCTGGAAGCACAAGAAAAGCAGGAGAGTTCTGTGACATCGCTTGTGAATCTCCAAGATGAAGCTCTATAAATCGGACGTGATCTCTGACCAGAGGATAAATTGAGACCTCTAAGTGAGATTGACTTACCACATCATATAGTGGGGAGAGTTTAGATAATGAAACATCCTCATTTTATATCCAGTCCATGTAAGGGCTTACATGACATTTTCAGGAAGCTGTGGCTAATGCATCTACAAATAGTAGGTTTATTTACCATAAACAAAGCTAAACTCAGGAGCATCTTTCCAAAAGCATTACATAAATATAGACTTACCTCCTAACAATATCAAATAATACTTATAAGGAGGCTAACTGTTAGCATCTTTGCAAAAAAAAAAAAAAAAAAAAAAAATTAGACCTAGCCACCTGTCTTCTTTCTTTCAAAATGTGCTCCTACTATCTAGGGAATAAATGGATCACTGAAAAACCACTTTAACGCTTTTCTTTCCAGTCTACCTTTTGAATTTGATCAATGTATTCTTAGGGCATATTTCTCAGATATCTGTTCTTTATTTTTCTTACAATATTTTCTGCAATATTCCAAAGAAAGAACAAAACAAAGTCTCAAAGGTCACCAGGATTTGTGCTATTCAGTGGAGAATATGAAGTCATTTGTATGGTAATCAACATTCTATACTTTCAGATATTTTTGAGAACTCTTTGACTATCTAACCATCTCAGTTTCTCTTTTTCTTCATCAATTATTTTAATAGGCTATATGTGTGGATGTATATGTATATGAATATATATTAGAGTTTGTAATGTATGCAAAGTGAAAGACATTTTACCTTCTGTCCATTAATTGTTTTCTATAGGTATTACCTCAAGCCTGCCTTCATCACGACTTCTAAAATATTTTCTTATCTTGGGAATAAATGTTACATAATATTAATTTTCACTTAATTCTATCAGTGAGGTTGCAACGTAATTACACCGATTGGTGTAATTACAAACTTTGAGCTAGACAAAGAGTACTGATTGGTGTATTTACAAACCCTGAGCTAGACCCAGAGTGCTGATGGGTGCATTTATGATCCCTTAACTAGACATAAAAGTTCTCCAAGTGCTCACTAGACTCAGGAGTGCAGCTGGCTTCACCTAGTGCATCCCGCACAGGGGCTGCAGGTGGAGCTGCCCCCCAGTCCCAAGCTGCGCCTGCACTCCTCAGCCCTTGGGCAATGATATGACTGGGGCGCCACGTAGCAGGGGGCGGCACAGGTCTGGGAAACTTGGGCCACATGGAAGCCCACTGGGGAGAGGGGGTCAGACATGGCGGGCTGCAGGTCCCCAGCCCTGCCCGGCGGGGAGGTGGCTGAGGCCCTGCGAGAATTCCAGGGCCGTGCACGTGGGCAGGCAGTGCTGGGGTACCTGGCACAACCTCTGCAGCTGCCGGCCCAGGTGCCAAGCCCCTCACTGCCCTGGGTTGGTGGAGCCCGCGCCCATTCCTGCCAGAACTTGCACTGGCCTGTGAGCACCAGTTCCCACTCAGGTCTCTGGCTCCACACCTCCCCACAAGCAGAGGGAGCCAACTCCGGCCTCGGCCAGCCCAGAGAGGGACTCCCACAGTGCAGTGGCGGGCTGAAGGGCTCCTCAAGCACCGCCAGAGTGGACACCTAGGCCAAGGAGGCGCTGAGAGTGAGGGCTGCTAACACATTGTCACCTCTCAGTTTTCATGTTTGTAAATTTTTCCTGTTTCCTTCTGTTATTAATTTATAATCTGATTCCATTGTTGAAGAATTTATTTTGTATAGTTAAAATACTCTTAAATGTATTGGGGCTTGTTTTGTGGCCTAGCATATGGTATTCTGGAGAATAACACATATACTTTACAAAAATCTTCATTATACTATTGTTGGGTGGCATGTCCTATAGATGTTAGTCTTGTTTATTTAATTTATAATGCTGCAGAAGTTTCCTATGTCTACGTCTGTTTGGATTGTCTGCCTAGCTCCTCATCTGTTTTTAAAAGTAGAACACTGAAACCTCAAATACTTTCTGTTGAATTTTCTATTTCACTCGTCATTAATTTTAGTTTTATTCTATACATTTAGGACTCTTGTGAAATACATGTGTGTTTTTAAATGATATTTCTTCCTAATGGATTGGCATATATTGCCGTTATAAATTGTATTTATTTGACTCTGGTCACAATTTTTGATATAAAGGTTATTTGTCTAATATTAATATCTCCAATTATTTTGTTTCTTGTGTAATACATCTTTTCTCACTTTTACTTTGTCTATATCTTTGAATCTAATGTGCATCTCTTCTAGAAAGTACATAGTTAGATCCTAACCTTTAAAATTAAATCTGCAAATTTCTTCCCTTTTATTGGATTGTTTCATTCAATTACATTTAATGCAATTACCGATAAGTTGTGCTTTGTACAGTGACCCTTTAACTACATGGGTTTGAACTAAATGGATCCTCTTATACATGGATTCTCTTTTACTTCTGCCACTTCTGAGACAGCAAGAACGATCTTACTTCCTCCTCCTCCTTCTCAGCCTACTCAATGTAAAGATGACAAGGATGAAGACCTTTGTAATGATCCACTTCCACTCAATGAACAGTAAATAAATTTTATATTCCTTATGATTTTCTTAACATGTTTTTTGTTTAACTTACTTTATTGTAAGAATGCAGTGTATATACTTACAACATCCCAAATATGTGTTAATCAACTGTTTACATGCTCGTTAAGGGTTCTGGTAAACTGTGCTATTAGTAGTTATGTTTTGGGAGAGTCAAAAGTTATGTGTGGACTGGGCATGGTGGCTCACACCTGTAATCCCTGAATGTTGGGAGGTCAAGACGGGTGGATCACCTGTGGTCAGGAGTTCAAGACCAGCCTGGTCAACATTATGAAACCCTGTCTCTACTAAAAATACAAAAAATTACCTGGGCGTGATGGTGAGCACCTGTAATCCCAGCTACTCAGCAGGCTGAGACAGGAGAATTGCTTGAACCTGGGAGGCAGAGGTTGCAGTGAGCCAAGATCATGCCACTGTACTCCAGCATGGGCAACAAGAGCAAAACTCTGTATAAAAAAACAAAAAATTATATGTCAATGTCCTGGTGCATGAGGGATGGGCGCCCCAACCTGCATGTGTGCAAGAGTCAACTGTATATGCCAACTTACTATTTGCCAACTTACTGAGATATTATTTCTTTACTGTTCCACTATTCCTTTATTGCTTAATTTTTAGTATTTTTTTTTTTTTTTTTTAGAGATGGTGTGTCACTATGCTACTCAGACTGGTCTTGGACTCTTAGCCTGAATTGATTATCCTGCCCCAGCCTCCCAAAGTGTTAGAATTACAGATGAGAGCCTCTGCACCTGGTTACTTCATGTTTTGTATTAAATAGATATTTTGTACTATAAAATTTAGAAATGTTATTTTCAACTTCTTCCTAAATTATTTGTATATTGTTGTCCTGGGCACTAAATTAACATTTTAACTTAAAACAACCTAGTTTGGATTAATGTCAATTTCAATAAAATACAAAAAATTCCTTTCCTTTTCTTTCTCCTTCCCTTGTAGTAATATTGTTATCTAAACTATGCCATATACATTATAATCCTGGCAACACCATTTTATAATTATTGCCTTATGCAGTTGCCTGTAGATCAGATAGAAAAGTAAAATGTTACAAAAATTCATTTGTACTATCTTTTATATTTACTTACAGAGTTCATTTACTTGTGTTCTTTATCTTTTGTATGACTTGAGTTAATGTTTAGTGTTCTTTTATTTAGCCTGAAGAGCTCTAAATAGCATTTCTTATAATGCAATCTGCTAGCAATATTTTTTTCAGTTTTGTGTGTCTCATAATGTCTTAATTTCCTTCACATTGTTAAAAAATTATTTTACTAGGCATAAATATCATCGTTGATAGTTTTTTTCATCTCAGAATTTTGACTTTGCCACATGGTCTCTGGTTTCTGAAGAGAAGTTATTTGTTATTTTTCTTGAACATCAATTGTAACAAATGAATTACTTTTTCTTGTTGGTTTCAATAATTTGTCTTTGTTTTGGTGTTTGACAGTTTGAACCAAATGGTTTAGGTATAGATATCTTCAATTTTATGTTTTTTGTAGTACTTTGAGACTATCGAATGTGTAGATTGAAGCTTTTCATCATACTTAGGATTTTTTTGCCTAATGTTACTTAAACTCTATTTTTTCTATCATTTCTTATCCTCTTTTTTTCTGCAATCCCTATATACATATGTTGACAGGATACATAGTTTTCTTTGTTTTTTTCTCTATCTAATTCTCAGAGTACTTAATCTCAATTGATTTATTTTTAAGTGTGTTGATGTTTTCTTCTGTCAATTCATTTCTGTTAAGTCACTCCAGTGAATTTTTTATTTCAATTATTATATTTTCAACTTCAAAATTTCTGGGTTTCTTTGACTGTTTTCTCTCTGTTTTGTTACTTGTCTCTTTTTTGTTACTCTATTTAATGAGAGATTATTTAATATATTTTCTACTTCTTTAGACATGGTTTCTCTTACATCTTCAAAAATATTTATAATTGTTCTAAAGTTTTGTGTCATTGAATTTAATGTTTGAGCTTCCTTGGAGACACTTGGTATGTACTTTGTTTTCTGTTTGTTGTTGTTGTTGTTGGTAATTTTTTCATTTTTGTCAACACCTCACCCCCTATATGGCTTATTTGCATGTCTCATTAATTTTAGTGAAAAGTTGGGCATTTTAAATAATATCACAAATCTAGAAATCTGTTCTTATATCCTCATTGTATGTTGTTGTTATAGTAGCCTTTTGTTTAGATAATTTTCTGGATGAATTCTATAAACCATATATTCTTTCTTGTGTGCAGTCACTGCTCAGAAGAGTGACCAGCTAATAGTTTTCAAAAGATGTTCTTCAAAGTCTCGAACCAATATGTCTCTCACCTTTTGCCAAACAACTGTGGGTGCGTACAGGGGTGTTGAGACATGCTTTTGATTTTCTGACACTTTGTATCTCTGCCTTAGCCTTCACTTCCTACTAACATAGAGCATTAAAGTTAGAGAAACAGAAAAAGCTTTTGGACATCGTAGGTTTTTTGTGGGAAATGAAAGCTCTTGCATATGCCCATGGCTTTCTAGATCCCAAGGAATATGTTAGAGCTTTTGAACACTAAGTAGATTTACATTATTTCCCAGATTTTGTATTTTACATTTGTGTCTAGTCTCCTGTTTATTTCATCCATTATCAAAGCCTCAGGCAACTGTGATGTTAAACAATAGCAACTGATTTCTTTGACAAACAAGCTGGAAATAGGATTTTTCTTATTTAGCTAACTCCCAGTCATATCAAATAAAGACAAACCCTCTAAAAGAAACTTTTCCAGAGAGCAGCTGTATTGGTCAAATGTTGGCAATACTCTGATAAGACTTTGGGAAGAGCTCCAGATCTGCCCTGCACACAATCTTCTCCTGATTCCAGTGGTTGCTATGCTGCTGTTTTTCACAGCTACTGTTCTTGTGCTGTTTTTCAAGGGTACTGTGAGGCTGAAAAGAGTTCGATGGAAATGTTTTATATATCCTAGAGTGTTGGTTATATTTCTAATAAATACATATCTTCTACTTTGACAATTTAATTATGAGGATAACAAATTTCTTAAGCAGAAATTTAAGAAGATATACTACTGACATTTTATGTATTTTAAAATTATTTTCCAGTATTCAAACAGAATATGCCAGTTAGTTTACTATTAATAAAATACATGTGTTCATACTAAACCCTTTGTAGTAAGTATGGCAAATTTTAAGTATAATTTCCTGGAATTATTATTTTTTTGTTACTTTAATACCGTATTTAATTTGCTCCCAAAAGATATATTTTCCAAAAGCATTTTGTTTTGCAAATCACTTTTCCCATTTGAATAAGAACCTCTCTTGTGATTCTGAGTATTTTGATATACTATAGCTTAAGGGAATCACAAAAAATAATGTAACTATTTTTTTAAAATATTGGCTAAAAATGTAGCCTGATTATGTAGTAAATTAAGGAAAAAGCTTATTTATTGTTGATTTCGACTTAAGTTCTGTCTTTGATATTTATAAGGTATATTTTACTGCACAGCTGAGTTTGCAGATGGTTTTTCTGTAGCTACTTCACTATGAGCACAAAATTAATTATGTATGTACCAGAAGATGCCACCAATATACACTTGAAAATGCAGCAATAGAGCTAAACTTTCCTACCAAATAGAATTTCGCTATATATGGCCTTATGTTTACTCTTTCTTCTTTCAGCAGTTACAAGAATAAACACTACATACAATTGTTGATATGTGAATGTACTAATTTCAATTATAGATAATATTTAATATCTTTTATTGTGTATTTTAATGTTGGAAATAATATTAAAGGTGATTACAATAGGTGATAAACAGGTAAAAATTCAAGAATCTTCCTAAATTGATCATTGAAGAACTGTAAGATTTTCTACTTCAAGTGTTTATGTAACAGGATACCCAACACAATTGCAGAATACAAACACACACACACAGAATTTCAGAAATACATATATTTTAAAATATACACATGTATATTTAAAAATACATACATGTATAATATATGTATATGTAATAAAAAGTGAACTCATTTATGCTATCAGTCCATTAACATAATACATTTTTAGAACTTCACAAAAGTAATTGCTTTGGAAATAATAAGCTTGCTACAGGAGTTTGAAATTAGACTTTCACTAGCAAGGTAAACTTTCATATATAAGAGCCATATATCTGGTTATGATTATATATTACATCACAGATTTTAAAACTACAGTTAAACACAGACACACTCTCTCTTTCCTTCTCTCTCTTCTCTCTCTATATATACATATATATATATATATATATTCTTGTTCCATTACCCCAAAGTTATTCCAAAATCTTACCAAGGATCCTTATTCCTTCTTTCAAAATACAGCTTCCCCCCAAAACCCCAACCCATACACACGGCACAACACATATCATCATGGAATATTTTGGCCTCCTTTTACATAAAAATAATTGGTGGTTATTGAGACTGAATGTCTGCTTTCACTCTTAATTTTGGATGACTGTATAATTACTATTTTAAACTTAGATACTTTTGAAAATGATAAGAGGCCTTATTAATTATTACAGTGAAAAAAATAATGTGAAACTGGAAAACATATTCACTCTTCAATCTCAAAAAGCAGATACATGCCTAAATTTACCTACTTCCTTCCCTATGTTTTAAATCGTTCAGTTGGGTGTCACTCTTCCTTTCAAACAAATTCCTTTGCATGGACATTATATTTCACACTTTCTCTCTACATAGCTGCTTTATCTAGATAAGTAACCAGACTTGAATTCTTTAACCATTCACCTAGATTTCACCTTCTCCTTCTTAAAGATCATTGTCATTCATGGTTACATAAATTTTTATGAAATACACGATAGAGGGTTTCACAATTTTATTCAAAGTCTTTTTTACATTCCCATCACATTTATGCTAAAATGCACGCTTAATTACGTGACTGTAAGACTCTGAATGAATTGTCTCCATGCCGCATCTCTAATCTCATTTTCTACAAATCTTTTTCACTCCCTTTCTACTTCAGCCACAATTCAAATTTTGAAGCACACTAGGAGTTACTCAGTGTCTTTGTACTTGATGTTTTCTGTCTTTAAATGCTGTCTCAAAATAATCATGTGACCTGTTTCTCTTTTGATTAATTTTTGTTCGATTGTCATCTCCACTGAGAGGTCTTCTTTGACCGTAATACGTAAAATAGCAGTCTCATCACTGTCCTTGCAACTGAGATATATATTTCTTTTGTAACACATACCACAAGCTCAGTTAGCATTCAATATTAATTTTATTGTATCTCTCCTTAGTATTAAGTATTAAATACTATTTTCATTGTATGTCTCCTTCAATACAAAAGAATTTAAGCCACATGAAATTTGTTTGATTTTATTTTACATTTTTTCTACACAGAGCTTAGTCAAAATATATTTATTCAATCATTCAAAGATGTTGAAAAAATATAATCACAATTATACAGGATTTCTCTCATCTTTTAGCATGAACATATCACTGTATGGATATTTACAGTGTACACTGTGCTTCTGTCCTTGGGCTCTTTTCTCTCATAAACCACATATTTACCTCTCCTTCCAGAGTATTTGACTATTAAAACAATTCATTTTTCAGTATCATCTTTTTTCTGTCTCTACTGCATAAATTCTGTAAGCATAAAATCACATTCTCTCATTTCCCATTGATAAAGAAAAATTCTTTTCTCAACCCCATGTTGAATTCAAGGAACCATATGATTATTTTATTAATATTCACAGCAAGTTTTTCTATATAAGAAAACATATCCAAGTATGTCTGGCTTTACAACAGCATTTGACAAATTTGTGTTTCTGAGAAGCTGAGAAATGTATTTTGCTTTCAAAACACAATACTAGCCTGCTCTTCCCCCTGTCATGGCTAGCCACTCCTTTTCAATCTCTTTTTCTGAGATTTCATCATTAAATGTTAGAGTGAGTTAGGTTCAATCATGAACTTTATAATTTTTTCTCAATTCAAGCCTGCCCTAAGCAAACACTTAAAGAAGAAGGAGCTCCAGGAAGCTTACTTTAGCCTAACCAAATTGACACAATATAAAGCCATCACAGGTGAAATAACCAAATTATGTAAAAACTTTCAAATGTATTTTGAAATTCCTTAAGTGAGTTTTTCAATTCTAGAAGCTCTGATTGATTTCTTCTTAATCATCCCTTCTGGCAGATCAGTTGAGGCCAGGAGTTCAAGCCCAGCCTGGCCAACATGGTGAAACCCCATCTCTACTAAAAATACAAAAATTAGCCAGATGTGATGGCAGGTGCCTGTAGTCCCAGCCACTCAGGAGGCTGAGGCAGGAGAATCGCTTGAACCTGGGAGATGACGGTTGCAGGGAGCAGAGATCATGCCACTGCACCCCAGCATGGGAGACAGAGTGAGACTGGGTCTCACAAAACAAAACAAAAATGCATGACATTAGTCTAGTTGGTAAAACTAACAACATAGAATCATTCTTAAGCTTTCCTTTTACTTAACCCATGATATTTACTGTTAGTCAGCATTCTAGGTACTGTAGCCAAGTATTTGTATTAGCTATTAATTTTTGTCTGTTAGTCACTTTTTCCAAATAATCTTATTTAACCTCCCAAATTTTATCATTTAAATCCAATTTCAAATTTCACATTAGTGTGTTTTCCACTAACAATCCTCACGAAAATGCATTCTTTCATAAATCTACATTGTTTTAAATTAGTCTTCCCTAGTGAAGATATCAATATGTAAATATGTTTAATTATTTGTTCAGTCTATACTTTCTCTATTTTTCTCACTCAAGTATAAGCTTCACAACAGGAGAAACTTTTCTTTTTTCTTTTTTTTTTTTTGAGACGGAGTCTCGCTTTGTCACCCAGGCTGGAGTGCAGTGGCCGGATCTCAGCTCACTGTAAGCTCCACCTCCCGGGTTTACGCCATTAGGAGAAACTTTTCTTTATCAGGTATTTCTATCTCAGTGTCTCGATGACAGACTCTGATAGAATAGATTGTGAGATAAATGAATAAAGTACTCAAAAATACCTATATGAAAATATATTTCTTATGATATATAGACTGCATAGTTTTTATTTGATTTATTTATCATATTTTATACCATGGTGGTCAGTGGAAATAGAAATTATTTTGGAAGAAAGACCTGGTGTTTTAAGTTGTAGATACAGCTCTGCTATGTGACTTTAGGTGAGTCTATAAAACTTTACTTACCTTTCATTTATCATCCCTCAAAAAATAACATTTTCTATCTGCAATCATTCTAATAAACTTCAATGAAATTATGGAATAACATTAGCCTTTTGTTTCACATGTGTTTTGTTAACAGCATTTGTTTTGTTTTTTCAAACACATGCAGAGAGAAAGCATGGTTCTTCTACTTCATTGAATGATAGTTCTATAAGAAACCATAAGGAGAAAATACAGATGATAAGAAAAAACATCTCAGTTTAATGGCTTTTGTTATACAAAAAATTGTAAGAGAAGGCCTGGCGCAGTGGCTCACGCCTGTAATTCCAGCACTTTGGGAGACCGAGGCGGGTGTATCACGAGGTCAGGAGATTGAGACCATCCTGGATAACACGGTGAAACCCCTTCTTTACCAAAAAAATACAAAAAATTAGCTGGGCTTGGTGGCGGGCGCCTGTAGTCCCAGTCCCAGCTAGTCAGGAGGCTGAGGCAGAAGAATGGCGTGAACTCGGGAAGCGGAGCTTGCAGTGAGCCGAGAATGGGCCACTACACTCAGGCCTGGGCGACAGAGCAAGACTCTGTCCCCACCACCAAAAAAAAAAAAAAATTGTAAGAGAAAAACATACGCCTACTACATGTGAGAGCTAAGGACAAAACTGTTAGATCTCTGATATGCTTTTATGACTAAGAGAACTGCTTTGTTTTGTTTTTTCATCTAAATCATCATCTAGCCTTCTTAATAAAAATAATCATTTCCCATTATCCTACCCATTCACTCCTAAGAATTGCAGAAGTAAGAAAAAGAGAAACTGCTATTAGGTTTCTATTGTGATTCTTTTCTCTCTTATATCTGAATTTGAAATGAAAGCTTTTCAGTCAAAGAATCATTTCTATGCTTGGAAAACTGAATTAGAGTAGGAAAATGAATAAAGAACAAAAATTTGTTAATAGCTTGCAGCAGTGATATTTTTACACTTCCTTTATTCATTTTCCTACTCTAATTCACACAGCAGGGACAACAAATGAAAAAAATATAATATTTAATCCTTATGGGACAGAAATAAATACCTTAAAGACACAATATTGTAGAGTAATGAGATATTTAGAGGATATTCTAGCCAAACTGTTAGCAAGAAAAGAGGCTTTTTTCATCTCTTAACAAAATTATTTAGCCATCTATTGTGACATTAGCCCTACCCACTTCATGAATGTTAGTTAAATTTTTTAGATCTTAATGCAGTGGCAAATTATGATTACATGGCTAATTATTCAAAAAATATAAAAAGATTTTAAGAAAGGATCTGGTGCTTAAGGAGATTTAAACAGGTAAATTAAAGAAAATCCCGGTAGCCGACTACCGACCATGGAAAAGATCTGAGAGTCCTTTGGTGATAAATCTGCATAAAACACAGGGCTCAACACACAACTATTTAAGGAGAAGAATATCAGTTATAGCATACAACTGGAGCAAGTCTTGTGAAATATGCAGTGGTCATTTTAGGATTGAAAGAAAGTGCCAGAGAAAACACAATGAGAAAACTTTAAAAATCATTTTCTTATAGTAAGGTTAAGATAGTTATATATGTCATAAATTTTCTAGAAATGATGTCTGAAAGCAAAGGAGGTTACTCCCCAAGTAATTCAATAGGGCTTTGCATTCCATTAAGTAAGACACAAGATTCTGCTGGAAGAATATTTTTACACTTACGAACCAATGCTCAAAACTCTATAGACAACTTAAGTAAACTGAAGGGTTTGAATAACTCTATTATATAAAATGCATAGACTTGCTTCAAAATTAGTTAAGATGCCCCTGATGGTAACATGACTAGAAAAAATTCTTTGGGAATCAAATTTGATCTGTTGTTAGGAGTGTCATAAAACAGCACATTAAACTATTTCTTTTGTATTATAAATTAAGAGAAGGGTAAATTCTGTATGTTTAAAAGTGTTTGAAACAAATTAGCTTGGGAACCTAACTACACAGAAACTTGATGGAAGTAGAAAAGATATTCCCAAGAATGAACAGGTGCCCATGCTGGGATGACAGGACTAAGAGCATTATTAATTATATTTCTGTTTAGTTCAGAGCCAACTTTCAAAAGTGGTAGAATTGGTTGAAAGAGTTAATGATGGTTTGATAGACTAAATTATTGATTTCATTTTTTCCCTAACTTGCAATAGCTTCATACACTCACACCATTGGTATGAACCCAGTACGGGAAGAGTGTATGACCCAGTTAATTAACTATTTGGGTTGGATCACGTAAATGAATTCATCCACTGTGTTGACAGTAAATGTAACATGAGCAGAGGTTCACCCTATTGGGCTACAACAAACTGCAATGAGAAGACTGCATCCTAGGTAGCCGTTTCCCCTCATCCTGGGCTATAAAATGACACATTTAAAGACAGGGTACATTGCCTGGGTAGGAGCAGGTTTAGAAATTGGGTGACACATGTGGAACAGATCTGAACCCAATGTGCAGACCCAGAAGCCCAGACTAGAAAGTCCAGTCAACCTAGTGTCACTAAATTGCTACTGACCAATAGATGTAAAACTGGTAGATAATTGTTTCAAGAAACTGAGTTTTGGGGTGGTATGTTATTAAAAATTATTTTGATAATCGCTAACAATTATAGATAGTAGTTTAAAAAAATGAAAAGAGATCAGATATGATTGAATTTAAAAAACCATTTAAAATCATGTATGTGGCAGGACATGTGACTCATGCCTACTAACATTTTGGGAGCCCAAGACGGGAGGATCACTGGAGTGCAGGAGTCTGAGACCACCATGGGCAAAATAGGGAGAACACATACAACATTTTAAAAATTAACTGGACATGGCAGTACATGCCTGTAGCCAGGGAGTGTGAAGCTACAGTGACCCATGATTGCACCACTGAGCTCCAGCCTTGGTGACAGAGCAAGACTCTGTCTCAAAAGAAAAAAAAAAGTATTCATTAAAAAACAAATGAAAACATCTTCAAACTTATATAGAGGAAGAACAGAACATTTTGTTTTCTTGATTAAGACAAAAGACAATTTAGTTACAAAATTATGAATTTTCTGACTACTAATATTTTTATTTACTTTTAAATTTGTTTTGCAAAATGTGAGATATGAATATTTGATATATATATAGGGCTATTTTAAAAGATTAAGTATTAGAAATAAAATATAATTTAAAGCAAAAGTAAAAT
>NW_016813094.1:2714865-2763100 GCF_001698545.2 Rhinopithecus bieti | reverse complement strand
TTTTTTTGAGACAGAGTCTTGCTTTGTTGCCTAGGCTGGAGTCCAGTGATACAATCTTGGGTCACTGCAACCTCCACCTCCTGGGTTCCAGTGATTCTCCTACCTCACCCTCTGGAGTAGCTGCGATTACAGGCATGCATCACCATGCCTGGCTAATTTCTGTATTTTTATAGAGATGGGATTTCACCATGTTGGCCAGGTTGGTTTTGAACTCCTGACCTAAAGTGATCCAACCGCCTCGGCCTCCCAAAGTGCTGGGATTACAGGTGTGAGCCACTGTGCCCAGCCAGAACGGTACTATTCTAATGCCTCAAGGATCGTTGAATCCCTGGTTATCCAGGAGTGTAGTATATTCTAGGCTATTTGCACTTCTCTCTCTCCCCAACACTGTCTTTGTTACTTACTCTCTTTCTAGACTCTCTCCCTCTCTCTCTTTCTCACTCCCTCTTTCTCTCTCTTTTGAATCTTTTTTCTCTCTCCTCTCTCTTTTTCTATCTCCAATTCTATTTCTGTCTTTCTCTCTAAATGCGCATGAGTAGCTGGATTTTAAGAACGGCCCTTGGCTGAGCGTGGTGCCTCAGACCTGTAATCCCAGCCTTTTGGGAGGCCGAGGTGGGTGGATCACCTGAGGTCAGGAGTTCAACACTAGCCTGACCAACAAGGTGAAAACCAGTTTCTGCTAAAAATACAAAATTAGCCAGGCAGAGTGTGCATGCCTGTAATCCTAGCTACTCAGGAGTCTGAGGCAGGAGAATCACCTGAACCTGGGGGTAGGAGGTTGCAGTGAGCTAAGATTGCCCAATGCGTTCCAGCCTGGGCAACAAGAGAGAAACTCCATCTCAAAAATAAGTAAATAAATTAAAAGAATGGCCCTCAATGACATTTGCTCTTGCACAACTCTCTCCACTTTGAGTATGGATGGGAATTGTGAACATGCTGAGATATCACTCCTGTGATTATGTTAACAAATGTAATCATGTGAGCACATTTTGTGTGTGTGTGTGTATATATATATATATTTTTATTATTATACTTTAAGTTCTGGGGTACATGTGCAGAACATGCAGCTTTGCTACATAGGTATACACATGCCATGGTAGTTTGCTGCGTCCATCAACCCATCATGTACATTAGGTATTTCTCCTGATGCTATCCCTCCCCAGTCCCCCATGCCCTGACAGGCCTCGGTTTGTGATGTTCCCCTCCCTGTGTCCATGTGTTCTCATTGTTCAACTCCCACTTTTGAGTGAGAATATGTGGTGTTTGGGTTTCTGTTCTTGTGTTACTTTGCTGAGAATGATGGTTTCCAGCTTCATCCATGTCCCTGCAAAGAACATTAACTCATCCTTTTTTATGGCTGCATAGTATTTCATGGTGTATATGTGCCATATTTTCTTATCCAGTCTATGATTGATGGGAATTTGGGTTGGTTGCAAGTCTTTGATATGTTTATTGCGGCACTGTTCATGTGAGCACTTTAAAGTCAGGCAGCAGAATGGGAAGACAAAGAGATCTGAGGCATGAGAAGCGTTCCATGGGCCATTACTGGGTTTGAAGATGGATAAAGCCTAGGCAAAGATCAGAGAGCATCTTTTAGGATCTGTGAACAATGCCTGGTCAAAAGCCAGCAAGGAAATAATAGTAACATCAATCTCAGTACAGACATACCCAACTGAATTCTGCCAACAGCTTGAAAGAGCCCAAAAAAGATTCTTCTCCACAGTTATCAGGTAGGAACCCAACCCATGCGACAGTTTGAATGTGGCTTTCGGAGTTCCTAAGCACATTGAAACTTGCATGGAGTTTGACCTACAGAACTGTTAGCTAATAAATGGACATTGTTGTAAGGCATCACATTTATGGTAATGTGTTATGTAGTAATAGAACATGAATCCAACGTGTAAAATGCATACTAACTTGGATTTAGAGTAATTTATTGAGAGGTTCTTTTTGTTCTCCACACTGTTTTATTTTTGTCTCCCTACATCAATAGAAGAAATAAAACGAAGGTTATGTGACATTCATTTTCTTTATTTTATTCTTGTAAGAGCTATTTTATCTATGATACAGTTAATTATCCTGGTGAACAAACTGAGTTTCTGCTTTGTTCATAATGCTAAGTTTTATTTTTGGTGAAATGTTGATGAGGTCAAGCAAAATATCTGCTCAACATGTATTTTTAAAAACTTTAACATCTCAAATATTGAAAAAATATAGCTTAAAATAAAATACAAAATATTTTAAAATATTTGAAAAGAACATGTTACAGGTGATAGGAAGCTTTGGCTTATTTGTTTTAATGCAATATGAAGCATCTGTCTACCTAAATAACTAACAGAAAGAAGCTCTCTAACAGAAAACAATGTTTATTCAGGAATAGGACATTGAGGGAATACATGTGTTATAGTAAATTATGTACATATTCTGGGAGGTAAAAGAAGACAAAGGTTTTTAAAGGAAAATACAGAGAATTGCATAATTGTTTTGAAATAATTATCCTTGGTGATGAAGATCATTAATGAGGGTGATGCCAGCCCAGGGTTGGACAGGCAGTTGATGGGTAGATGTCCTTGCAGAAGCGTTGTTACGTCTCAGGTTGCAGTGATCTTTGCACAAGGTTGTGATTTTTGTGACAGTTTTTTGTCTTCAGGCAAATGGGCATGAGAACCCTCTCTTCATAGCCTTCCCTGATTCTACTTGTCAGTTTTTGTTTTTCCTTCAATAGTAATGACTCCATTTTGATTCTGACAACCTTCCCATATCTTTTATGAAACACTTTTATTATAGACAAAATATTTTAAACAGCAGGAAATTTGAATACAGATAAAACATCTAAAGCTGAGTTAGAATTACTGAGTGTACATTAAAAATTCAAGTTTATAAAATTAGAATACATTTTATTTATTCAAGAGAAGAATGTATCACTTCTTATGTATTAAGGGTGAAAGCTGTACAGTGTATATGTCTGTGTATCTTGTTTATAACATGTAGGAGTTAAATAATTTAGAAAAATTTATGAGGCCTTGGTAAAAATATTTAACTATTATTTACTACATTTATCCCTTGCCTTTGGGATTTCATCTAATCACTCAAAGACTTGGGCCCCTCAACGGCAAAATAGAAATCATAAATGAATTATAGGTAAAGGTTGTATTTGAATGATTGACAAATGTTGCAGCTTCAGTAAATAATATTTTGGCACCATCATACCGATATTTCTTCCTCATCGTTATGGAATGTAGTCTTAATATATGGTAGTACATAGAGTCAAACAGCAATAACATTCAAAATAATAATGATTATCTTTGATTACATAAAATAAATATTTTAGCAGTTATGGTGCTAAAGTTAGTCACACACTTAACTGAGGTAATCATGTGTTTGTGCTCACATACCAAAACATATAATTGTTAAAACTCTTCTACTTGGAATGTTTGGATCTACCAAAACTTAAATGAAAGTGGTAACAAACATAGTTATAATTTATCTGCTGTTGGTACAATATTTTTAGGTGAATCCTCTGATTATGTTCAGAGTTTCAAACAAAAAGTTCCTACTAAAGGATATTAAAATCAGAAAATGTCTTAGAGGTTCATAATACAGGGAAAAATACTTTCTTTTCTTTCTTTTTTCTTTTTCAAATTTACTTTTATTATTTATTGATTGATTGATTTTCTGGAGACAGAGTCTCACTCTGTTGCCCAGGCTAGAGTGCAATGGTGTGATCTCGGCTCACTGCAACCTCCGCCTCCCGGGTTCAAGTGATTCTCCTGCCTCATCCTCTGGAGTAGCTGGGATTACAGGCACATGTCACCATGCTTGTCTAATTTGTTTTTTTTTCTTTTTAGTAGAGATGGGTTTTCACCGTGTTAGCCAGGACGATCTCCTGACCTCGTGATCCGCCCGCCTCGGTCTCCCCCAAAGTGTTAGGATTACAGGTGTGAGTCACCAAGTCCAGCGGGAAAAATACTTTCAACAATTCTTTTTTCCTTTTCATTGCCTGTCAGAGCTTTGAAAATACACACACAAACACACACACACAAACACACACACACATATATATATGTATAATGAAAGTAGGTGAATGTCATAATAATTTTACGGAGGTGAAGTTGTATATACATTGGCTTACTTAACCATTACCTAAATTTCCTGTACACTGGTTTTATGGCTACTGTTAAAGGGAAAGAAAAAGAGGAAAAAGAAGGGGTCACGCTCACCATTATAAGAAATTTGCATAACTGATTTGACTTTCTTTTGCCAAAAAAAAAAGAAAACAAGTACCTTTATTACTCCTATATGATAACTGAGAAAACGAGTAGTCAGAAATACTAAACAATTTGCTCCAGTTTAATTTTCTGATAGGCTGGAATCGTGGCAGTTAGTAAATCAGTTGTAACCCCTCAACCCTTCCTCTTGAATTTCATAGTTACACCATTACATGTATTTAATTTTATTTTTTTACTGTGGAAATGACATTTTAAACGGAAAGAAAATTGTCTTTATAGTAATAACTTTCCATCAGTGTAATAAAATATTATTATAAGCGGTTGTACTTCTTTTTAATTCTTTTATCTTTTGCTCACTTAGTCAATAGATATGTGTTGAAGATTCTGTTTTGGTTGTTGGATCGTCATTAAGGCTGTAAGGTACTGAGTCCAGAAGCCCCTAATTGGGTGGAGTTGGTGGGAAAATAATGTTAATGACATAACCACACTATTAGAGAATAAAGTTGCTGTGATAGGGGATCGCCAGGGAGAAAATAGGATTGTCAAACAGAGAAATCCAATTGAGACCTTCCTCAGGTTCACACCCTCCCTAGGCTCCCCATCACTCTCCTGCAAGCTTTGCTTACAGCCTGTCCTAGGGGTCTTGCTCACCATGTCCAAAACCTAAGACTATGTAGCTCTCTCTCTGTCTCTGTGTCTCTCTTAGTAGTTTTATTAAATAAAATAATTCACACCCCATAAAATTTACCCATTTAGAGTGTACAATTTACAGACAAAAATGTGTATGCAATCTAGTAAGTGTGATATGTTAGTCATGATTATTATAACCTCTGTATATATTTGTATAATTTAGATGTAAGCATAGTGTTTTATTTAAATGTTACAAAAGATTAAGAAATAATATTTACACAGTTGTGCAATTATCATTGTAGTCAATTTTAGAACACTTTCATCACCCCTAAAAGAAACCATGTACTCACCAGCAGTCACCTCCTTTTTTCTCCACCTCACCCCACCAGTCCCAGCAAAGCAGCCATCTGCTGCTTTAGGTAAATCTCTAAGAATTTACCTATTCTGAACATTTCATGCAAATAGAATCATACATTATGTGGTCCTCTGTGACTTACTTTCCCTGTTTAGCAAAATGTTTTCAAAGTTAATCTATATTATAGGAAACATCAGTACTTTGTTCCTTCTTATGATTGAGTGATATTTTATTATTCATAATAGACATGACATATCTGTTTATATATTCCTGTGTTGATGGATATTTATTCTTTCCCACATTTTGGGTTATAGGAAATAATGCTGCTATGAACATTTGTGCACAAGTATGTGTGTGGACATACGCCTTCATTTCTCTATGGCAGCAGTCCCTAACCTTTTTGGCACCCGGGACCGGTTTTGTGGAAGACAGTTTTCCACAGACGGAACTGTTCCACCTCAGATCTTCAGGCAGCAGTCGGATTCTCATAAGGGGCACACAACCTACATCCCTCCTCTGCGCTTTTCAAAATAGGGTTCGTGTTCCTATGAGAATCTAATGCTGCTGCTGATCTGACAGGAGGCGGAGCTCAGGCAGTAAGGCTCCCAGCCCCTCACCTCCTGCTGTGCGGCCGCGTTCCTAACAGACCACAGGCAGATACCGGTTTGCCGGGAGGATAGGGCCTCCTGCTTACGGTGTATATCTGGAAGTGAACTTGCCGTCTAACAGAGTAAGTCTATGTTTTATCTTTTGAGGAATTGCCCCACTGTGCTTTAAAGTGACTGCACCATTTTACATTTCCTCCTGCAGTGTATATAAAAGTTTAATTTCTTCACAATTTACCAACATACGTCATTATCTGTATTTTTTATTACAGCTGCCCCAGTGAGTGTGAAGTGATATCTCACGGGTTTGACTTTCTTTCCTTTTCTTTTCTTCTTTTTACTTTTCTTTTTGAGACGATCTTGTTCTGTCGCTCAGGCTGGAGTGCAGCGGCGCGATCTGGGCTCACTGCAAGCTCCGCCTCCCGCGTTCACGCCATTCTCCTGCCTCAGCCTCCCGAGTAGCTGGGACTACAGGCGCCCGCCACCTCGCCCGGCTAATTTTTGTATTTGTAGTAGAGACTGTTGTTCACCGTGTTAGCCAGGATGGTCTCTGTCTGCTGACCTCGTGATCCACCCGCCTCGTCCTCACAAAGTGCTGGGATTACAGGTGTGAGCCGCCGCACCTGGCCGGGTTTAATTTTCATGTCCCAGATTCACCAATAATGTTCACTATATTTTCACACGCTTTTTGGATATTTGCAAGTCTCCTTTTGAGTATTGTTTATTTAGCTTGTTTGCCCATTTTTAATTGAGGTGTTTGTCTTTTCACTATTGAGTTACAAGATTTGTTATATATGATCTAGGTAAAAGTCTTGTGCCAAGCATATGACTTGACAAATTAGTTGCTTTATTATGTAGATTGCTTTTTTCACTTTATGATGTTGTCCTTTGAAACATACACATTTTACATTTAATGAGGTCCAATTGGTCTATTTTTTCTTTGATGTTTGTGTTTTGGGTGACAGATATGCTTATTTTTAACATTTGCACTAAGGTATTTCTCTAGACTCTGGGCGCCTTTAAAAGACCACTCTATTAATTGTTACATCAGTAGTCCATAGTGATAATCAAAAATTAGCTTCTCAATAGGAAGATTAAATTTAAATCAGATATTTGAATCAGTCATTGAGACAATTTACAAAAATCATTCAGAGTGCTTCTTTATAGAAACCAAAATTCTGTTTGAGAGTAGGGCTAAGTGTTTAGAGCAGTGAGATAAAGCCAGGTATTCTCTGTTTGAATTATAGCTGTCCTATCCTCTAGCTGCACGGCATATATGCATCTCAGTTTCCTTAATCGTCAACACAGTTAGCATAATGATTATTTTCCCAAAGTTTGTTGTAAAAATAAAATAGTACATAAAACCTACACAAAAGTGCACTTTTATACATACTATTACTTACATAGTCTTATCTTAAATTAAAACATTTACCCTCATGTCTTGATAATGCAAATAAACAGAGAGGTGAAAATAATGATCGCTAGCATATTATGCATTTTCACCTCTCTTTATTTGTGTTTTCAAGAAGTGAGGGTAAGTGTTTTAATTTAAGATAGAACTATTTAAGTAATAGTATGTATTAAATTAAAGTGAATGGAAATAAAATAGTCTTGAAATTATAGTGAAACAAAGGTAAATCTTTCTGTAACATCTAATTTTATAATTTAAAAAGTTAAAAGTAATATTGTCTATAAAGTATCAAATGCGACTGTCACATCAATGAGCAAAAATATCTAAAATTTCAAGCCAAAATTAAACCTGATGAAAATGAATTGATGGTAAACACATATTTTCTAGAGGTCCCAATTTCTAATTGATGTGACATTAAGAAATTAATTTAGGTCGGGCACAGTGGCTCACACCCATAATCCCAACATTTTGGGAGGCCAAGGTAGGCAGATTGCTTGAGCTCAGGAGTTCAAGACCAACTTGGACAACATGCAGAAGCACCATCTCTGCCAAAAATACAAAAAAAATTAGCTGGGCATGGTGGTATGCATTTGTGATCCCAGCTACTCAGGAGGTTGAGGTGAGAGGATCATTTGAGCCTGGGAGGCAGAGGTTGCAGTCAGTCACAGCATTCCAGCTGGGATGACAGAGTAAGACCCCATCTCAAAAAACAAACCAATAAAAAAGAAATTAATTTGGTATATTACTTGTAACAAAATGAAATAATAATCCATATTTTATATTTGGCTATTTTATTCTGATAAAAACATCTCTTCATATGCTTATTTATATACTTTTCCATTTTTTTCTGTAGAAGTTTCTTTTTTTGTTTTTTTTTCATTTTTTTGACAAAATTATCTTGAATGTTATGAGTTTTTTTTAGTGTGTATTAATATAGTTATTAAGCAAATTTCCATTGTGGTTATCAGTTGACCTCAGGACTATGATTCTCTCTTTCATATATCTTTTTTAAAATTGAGGTTTTCTTTTATTCAACTAGGATATTAATTTAAAGATTAATTTAGGAATAGCTGTCTTTAAAATATGATAATACTCTCTCCAAAACATTGACTATCTTCATAATAATGCAAATGACTTTCTTTATTTGAATTGAATGACTCTTTCACTAAGATCTGTTTATATCACCTTCTCATCCTTTCAAAATTTTTCAAATTTCCTGATATTATCACACTGTTGCTACATGATTCTAATTTTATAGAAATAAAACTAAGGCACAGATCAGCTAAGTAACATTCATAAAGCAGTGCTAATAGAAGATAGGTTCCTAATTCAAACACAAACCAAACAGATTTTTTCTTCAGCATCTGTCTTTGCAGCACTAACTCTTGCTTTCTAAGCAAAATATTAGTGATATACTAGAATATTAGTAAAATATGACATCCCTTTTTACATTCAGATTTTTTCATTTGTTTTTTAAACTCTTTTTTAAATTGACAAAAAAATTGTATTATTTGAGGTTGCTTACTAGATAAGAAAATGTAACATGGCAGCTTCTTTACATCTGAAAAACAGGTTATTTAGATTTTGTGTCACCTGATTCATTAGGATGTGTTATTATGTTATCAGGCATATTTGATGTTTAAAGTTCTTTATCGTCTACAGATGACAAAGGGTTTTAGTCATTTAGATCAGAAAATAAAACACTATGCTTGGTTTGAGCAGATGATGATTATTACTACTCATGCTTACTCATGTCGGAGTTGACATGAATAGTCTAAAATTTTTACACTTTTATTTATTGTCATTTCATTTTCAGGGTGCTTATTCTAAAAATGGCTAGTTTTCATGCTGTAAAACATTGGCCAGTTAATTTATGATTAGGTTATTCACTTAGTTACTAATATTTTCAGGAACAATTTCGTGGGCATTCACAATACATAAGAAAAGCAACAATTTTAGCAAAAAATCCTTTACATTTTTTTTTTTTTTTTTTTTTTTGAGACTGAGTCTCTCTTTATCACCCAGCCTGGAGTGAAGTGGTGCTAGCTCAGCTCACTGCAACCTCTATCTCCCGGTTAAAGCTATTGTGGTGCTATCTCAGCTCACTGCAACCTCTATCTCCCGGGTTAAAGCTATTGTCGTGCCTCAGCCTCTTGAGTAGCTGGGATTAGAGTAGGTGCACACCACCATGCCTGGCTTTGTGTGTGTGTGTGTGTGTGTGTGTGTGTGTGTGTGTGTGTGATGGAGTCTCACTCCGTCACCCAAGATGGAGTGCTGTGGCGCCATCTCCGCTCACCACAACCTCCACCTCCTGGGTTCAAGCGATTCTCCTGACTTAGCCTCCCGAGTAGCTGGAATTACAGGCATGCGCCACCACACCTGACTAATTTTTGTATTTTTAGTAGAGACAGGGTTTCACCATGTTAACCAGGCTGGTCTCGAACTCCTGGCCTCAAGTGATCTGCCCACCTCGGCCTCCCAAAGTGTTGGGATTACAGGCAAGGTGTGAGCCACTGTGCCTGGTGTATTTTTTTTATTTTTGGTAGAGATGGGGTTTCACCATATTGGCCAGGCTGGTATCGAACTCCTGACCTCAAGTGATCCTCCCACCTTGGCCTCCCAAAGTGCTGTGATTACAGGTGTGAGCCACTGCGCCTGGCCTATATGTATCTTAAGTTATAAAGAGTTGGTGCATTAAAATTGATTATGGTAATTGACTTCTATTAAGAGTTGATATTTAAATAATATTTACCAATTATGTGAAATGTATGACAACTTAAACTCTAGATTAGATTTCTCATGTGCTTTTTGCATTTCTTGTTACTACTATATTAGATTTACCTAATTTACAATTTTATATTTTCAGACATGACATCAAGTATTTGAAGGCTTTTTCATGTAGTTTAAATGCTCAGAAAGTAAATGGACCTGTGGAGAGATTTCTTATAGAATACCATTTTCTGTGCTCCTTTGTATCTAAACAGAAACATACCATAATAAAAAAGACATTGCACGTTTGCACTTTCTTCATAAGAACTATGTTATAAGCTAAATGGGTATTTAACCTACTCTGACACTGATCAGGGAGACAGGTCCTTAAAATAAGCCACTTGAACTCAAAGAAATAGTATTAACTGGTCTTAACCAACAATATATAACCACATTCCGCATTGAAATAACTATGTGGGCAGTTGAGAGACATAGTGAGTCAAGGTGAACATGGACAGATATAGTGCATCAAGGTGAACATGCACAGACATAGTGAGTCAAGGTGAACATAGACAGACATAGTGTATCAAGGTGAAACATAAGACATAGCTAGCATCAAGGTGAACATAGACAGACACATGTATCAAGCGTATATGGACCAGACACAGTGTATCAATGGTCGAACGCTGCACAGACACTGCATCAGGTGAACAGTGGGGGCACACACAGTGTATCAAGGTGAACATGTACAGACATAGTGCATCAACGTGAACATGGACAGATGTAGTGCATCAAGGTGAACATACACAGACATAATGTATCCAGGTGAACAAGAAGAGACATAGTATATGGAGCTGAACATGGACAGACATAGTGTATGGAGATGAACATGGACAGATATAGCCTATTGAGGTGAACACTTATATCCTGTTTTCACTGTTTGTTGGGGTGGACACCACGTGTTGTGGATACATAATCTGTGACCATAATTTGATTGTATCAAAATATTTAAATATTCCTTTAACACTGAATCCAGATGAGTTGCGCAAGTGATCGCCCACCGTTTTATTGAATAATCCAGTGGTGTGTGAACTGGCAGTTAGTTCTATCTTCTATTTGCTTAGGGATGCCTCATCTTGCTTGCTTTATACACAGCTGATGCTCTATCAGCACTGTCCTAAAGCACTTCTTTCTAGAAGTTCTACAGCTCACATAATACCTAACATGGTTAAAAAAGAAAATCTTCTCACCTACAATGGTTTCAGTGATAAATAAAAACTGTGTACTTTCTTTTATTTCTGAATACAAACATGGCAAGAGCCAATTCATGTTCTGCACATGGGAGGAATTATTAAACTGTAAGTTGAAATACCTACCACCAGTCCAAATAATGGCAATTGCTCTTTGATACTATGTAATTCATATTGTGAAATGTTGAATGTATCATTTGAGAAAGAATTGTTAGTAAACACACATTGTGTTTTCTTACATAACACACAATTTAGTATTATTGTTGTGTTTGACATTATAAACGTCTTGGCAGTAACATTGCACATACTTATCTTTGCTGGATAAGGGCATAACCTTTGAAGACTGCCTCTTTGATTTTCTTAAATTTTCTGTCATAAGCTGAAAAATCATAACACATTCAGAGAAAATATAGAAAATATATTTTATTAGAACTGCCACTGTGTTTCTATAAAAATTGAATGAAAACCTTGATAACATCATTGCATTCATTTGTTAAAACAAATTACTCAAAGAGATCACACTGGAAGTTAAAGACAAATGGATTACTGAGCCACTAAGTTCCAACTCAAACCTATTTTGAGATACCTGTGTGAAAAACTCATACTTGCTGATTTATTTGTACTTGCACGATTATATTCACCACAAACTTATGTATTTCTTTTCTGAGTTCTGTGGTTGCATTTTATCATTACCATTTTGGGGCTAGTAATTCATCTTAAGTGGAACAAAGATAAAATATCCCAAAATTGTAATAATAATTTAAGTTGAATAAACACAACCAGTAATACACAATTGATATGTAAAGGTAAAATCACTTTACCCTGTTAACTAAATTTATTCAACACAAACTGACTAACCTCTCCTTTGTGTTACCTTTGCAAACATAACAGCCCCCCCCAACATCTATCTCTCTCTCTATATATAGATATAATTAAATGTATATATAGAAGAATATTATATTTATAGAAGAGTATTAAGAAGTGTATTATATGTTAAATACCCTTCTACCCTGGCGTATTTGACTTTGCAATTTTCCTATATCTTCCTTAATTATTAGCTTCTCTTATTTCATTAAATGAACCACCTTTAACATACGTGTGTATGTATGTGTGTATATGTGTATATATATAACATATATGTACATACACCTATATATGTTTATACATATATACACAGAAATATATAGACACACACATACACAACACATAAGTATTTAAAATGTTTCATTTAATGAAATAATAAGAGCATCTAATAATTAAAGACAATACTGAAAAATTGTGAAGTCAAATACGCCAGGGTAGAAGGGTATTTTATCTTTCTTAAAGCTTAAGGTATTATTGCATCAAACTTTCTTATGTCTTTGGGATTACTGATAAACATAAAAATGGAAAAAATACATAAATTAACTTCTATTTAAAATATTGGTAGCTGAAGCTAAATAAAATAACCCTCAAAATCTCAGCTAAACATACAAAATAATCAAATCATACATGTAGTATAAAAGACAGATAAAAATGTAGAGAACCATTAACATGCTGCAGCAAACCTTTAGTAGAAATATGACCGAATTCTCTATTCTAGTCCATGTTTCATTTTGGGGGATTTTGAGAACTGATCTATTTATCTGACAAGCCCAGACAGAAAGAGAAAGCAACATACTCAAACAGTGGACTTCAAACAACAGAATATCTCTGTGTACTTTGAAGTGCAGTGATTAAAAAAAAACAAAAAAAAAAACCCCAAAACCTGGGCCTCTTGTAATCATTAGGAAGGTGAAGGATTAGACTTGCAGAAGTGGCAGTTCTCAGAGGAGCACTGGAGGATTGAGTACCAGAAACTACAGCAAAGGTCACAGAGATAAACAAACTAGTCGACACATTGCAGTTGTCACTGTAATGAACATATTTCCTGGCCCTTGAACTTTGTTTCAATCACTTAAGTTCCAATGTACTGAAGATATAATTGGCCATGCCTACGTAATTTCTCCGTTCATTTTGCCCTTTGACTACCATAGCAAGAAGTATACACAAAATTTCATGAGGAAAATAAGTTTTGAGGAGAATTTTTCTAAAGTGAGATTGAAGAGAAATTACAAAGTGGAAGGAAGAATTAGATATCAGAGGAAAAATCGTTTGCATTTTCACATAATATTTGTATATACAGGTATAGTCATAGAACAGATATCTACAAGGTTTCGCGGGGATACAGCTCTATACCTCCTGTCCCGCAGCTACTGCAGGTAGGCAAAGACACATATTCACAAGCATTTCAATCTTTGAATAAGTCTTTGATGTCTGGAGTACATGAAATGGATTTTTTTATAGTAACAAAATTATTAGTAGCATATTAAATAATTTAAAGCTCATATTAAAATTGATATTAATATTTTAGAGGCCCAATATAAAATAAAATCAGGAGATACCATTGTCATATTTCTAGTAATGGTTTGCTACAATATGTTAGAGTTTCTCTGTATGTTTTTATTTGTCACTTTTACTACCTGTTAGATTTTGTTTCTCTAACTCTTTAGAAGAGTAGAAGGGGAAATGAAAATTCAGGTGAATTCTCTTTCTCCAATTAATTGAAACTTAAATTCAGTATTGCTTTAAAGCCCAGATGGTTGTATAATGACTACATTTTTAAAACATTTCTAACTATTTTAGTTAGAATATCTTATTATCATCTAGAGATAAGTTTCTTTATGGAACTGGAATCAAGACTATTATAAAGATTCAGAAATGTTTTAGTTTAGCTTGCGCATTATGGGCTAGTCTGATATTATTGTATAGTTATTACTGTTCAAGATATGTTTACAAAAATATTTCCAGGGCAAAGTGCAAAGATCACAATAAGAAGCAAACATATTTGTCTCCCTTGTTTTTTTTATTTCGGTCAGTCTTCCTCATATGAGTCGATTATTGTATTTTATTGCAAGAAATACTTTCCATGCAGAGATTTAAGCTGAAAATGCATACAAGCTCTGTCTCTGAGTTAAGGTTTTGAAACCAGTATTTTATGCGTCTCAATGATTTGAACTTTTTGTCAGCAGTCAACAAAATACTTAGGAATTTTACAGCAAATCTTCTCTCTAAGAGTTTACCACTCTGGATCCTTAATGCCACAGATATAGGAGGGAATGTAGTTTGCCACCACTTTAGTTAGTATTCTGAAACATAATCTGGTACAAAATGTATGTTTCAAGTTTTCTTCATATAAAGGAAAAAACAAGCAACAACAAACAACAACAATGAAATTAAGAGTTCCAATTTCCTTATGTTAAACATCCTTAAGCTTTATATAATCTGCATTAATGTATACTTCTCTATATAGCAGTTTAGAACTAGTAAGGATATAAAAACACACAGTAACAAGCAGTTTAATGTAAAGGCTTAATAGCTTTGATAAAAACGAAACCTATAGCATATAAGGAAATTCAACATGGGAGAGTACCCAAGGGAAGATAAACTCAGAAGAGGTTGAGACCTAGCTGGAGAAGGTATCATTCAGCTGACTATAATATTCACTTGCTTGGCAAGGCTGGAGCTAGTCTATTGCTATTGAGAAAGCAGTAGGCCACTCTCTCTTCTGGAGTACAGGTAAGAAAACAAGAAATAGACTGGGCGCGGTGGCTCACGCCTGTAATCCCAGCAATTTGGGAGACTGAGGCGGACGGATCATGAGGTCAGGAGTTCGAGATCAGCCTTGCCAACATGGTGAAACTCTGTCTCTACTGAAAAAAAAAGTAGCTAGGCGTGGTGGCAGGTGCCTCTAATCCCAGCTACTCTGGAGGCTGAGGCAGGAGAATCATTTGAACCCAGGAGGTGGTGGTTACAGTGAGCTGAAATTGTGCCATTACACTCCAGCCTGGGTGAGAGGGAGAGACTCTGTCTCCAAAAAAAAAAAAAAAAAAAAAAAAAAAAAAAAAAAAAAAAAAAAAAAAAAAAAAAAAAAAAAAAAAAAAAGAAAAGAAAAAAGAAAACAAGGAATAAGTAATAGGTATCACAGGTGTGCAGTGGGAATCTGAACAGAGTAGGTGCAGGTAGCCATCTGAGAATACAGGCTGTGTAGGTCCCGTGGACAGCCGTGGACAGAGTGGCAAGTGATGGGTGATCCTTCTGGCCACAAGCTGCATGTAGGCTATACAGAGGCTTACAGAGGAAGTGCAGGCACCACCAGTAGAGCAAGAGACATTATGGCGAGTAGGCCACATGAGTTGTTTGGTCATCAGTGCAGCTGGTAGTTTTCAGAGTGTCCAGATGTCTACAGAAAAGTTATCAACAGGCCTACTCTGCCCAAACACTAATTAGCAGGAGATTCTCTTCCTCCTACAATGTCTTGCAGAGCTCTCTACTGAGAGAACATAATAACATGTTCACTTCAAAGGAGAAATATTCAAAGGAATACTACTGTTTATCCTATGCCATTCACTGAAGGGTACATTCAGAGCTGAAAGGCAATGAATTGATAATGAAGAACATGCTTAAGTTCAGGTTATTTATTATTTGGTTATTCCACATAAGCATCCCTCTACATATATTTGAACTCCTCACTATAATTAGTCAACTCTACAAGTATACCTAAATGGCTCACATCTCTCCTTACAAGTGGAGAAGCTCTCATTCTTCTCCAAAATGAGAAGACACACATTTCCAACAGTTATTTTATCTATAAAAAGCTGCATTTCTCACTTCTCAACATTGGCAGGTGGTTTAAATGAATAGTCTGATTCATTGACTATTCTTTTACCTAATACTGAATTGCAAATTAACCTCTAATAACTAGTATATAAAATACACACAAACGAGGGCAACAAAGAGAAGGAATAAAAGATTGATTAGTACATAAAATAAATGTGTGAATATAACAAGCAGTAGGGAAACACACAAGCTATTACACTTGGTGTTTCTGTAGTTGGTCATGGATCATAGATAATATCTAGACTTTGCTCTTCAAAGACCTGTTTCATTTTGTTGTTATTGTTGCTCTCATCCAGAACCTCAGCTTCTCTTACAACTTTAGCTGATGGAATACTTGAATCATTGCCGACCCTTTATTCTGGAAAGGAGAAGTTGGGGAGAGATAGACAGAGAGAGAGAGAGAATTAATATATTAACATTTGTATAATTGGGGAATCAACATAGGGGTGGTATATGTGTATTCACCATATGAACCTTTTAATTATCAGTATGTTGAAAATGTTAGTTAAGAACTTGGCAAAAATAAAAACATATAGTTACAGGAAGATAAAATCTGTGTATAAAGTCTTAAAGACATCCAAATACAATTGTCATTACATTTAAATGTATTTCCACCTTTCCTCTGCTCCAATCAGAAAAAAAAGTGAATTAATAAATTGGACCAGAATATTCAGATAACTTCTACTTAATGATTTCCTTTTTCTTGATGTAGAAGTAATGCAGTCCTTACTTTATGAATAATGAGTGTAGTATTTAATGTTATTTCACCTTGGCAGGCCCCTGGTGCCCAGCTTTTGATCAAACATTACTTTGGATGTTTCTGTAAGTCTTTTAATGTGAGATTTATATTTAAACAAGTGGATTAATTTATAATATTATCTTCAGAATATGGAACATATTTACATAGTTCCAAAAGTCAAAATTATTCTGGAAAGCTGTATACAGAGCAGTATAACTCCCTTCTGCATGTCTTTTATCTCACTACTCTCCATTCTTTGTATATATTCAATTTCAGTGTTTTCTGGTTATCCTTTCTGATTTTTTAGTTTTGTAAAGATAAGTGGATAAAACTACATTTTCTCATATTCCCTTCTATCTTACTTAAAGATTAACACAGTGTATATAATCTTTCACATATTGCCTTTTGTTTTAACTCAACATGATCCTTTTCCCACAGACTCAACCCTTTCTTTTTCTCCCTTCCCCTGCCTTCCCCCTTCTCCTCCCCTCCCCTCCCCTCTCTCCCCTCCCTTCCCCTCCCCTCCCCTCCCCTCTTCTCCTTCCCCTCCCCTCCACTCCTTCCCTCCCCTCCCCTCTTCCTCCCTTGCCTTCCGCTCCCCTCCCCTCCTTCCCCTGCCTTCCCCACCTCCCCTCCCTTTCCTTGCCTTCCCCTCCCCTCCCCTCCCTTCCCCTCCTTCCCTCCCCTCCCTCCTTTCCCCTGCCTTCCCCCCTCCCCTTCCTCCCCTTCCCCTCCCCTGGCCTTCCCTCCCCCTCCCTGCCTTCCCTTCCCTTGCCTTCCCCTCCCCTCCCCTCCCCTTCCTTCTTCCCTTCCCCTCCCCTCCCCTTCCCCTCCCCTCACCTTCCCTCGCCTTTCTTTGCCTTCTCTTGCCTTCCCTCTTCTCTGTTTCTTTTCTTTCTTTTCTAATTTAGCCAATTAGATGGGCAAGCAATTGTGCTCCACTTTTAGTTTTGTTTCCTAAGTTAACTTGTATTTCCCTTATTATAAGTGAAACTGAATACATTATTGCCATATATATGTTGAATATATTATTTTCATATATACCCATATGTGGGTGTATATTAGAACCATTTGATATCTTTTTTTGTGAATTGTTCATGTATTTTGCCCATTTATCTATATTATTTTGGTCTTTTGGCTCAGCTTTTAAAATTCTTTGCATATTTGGAATATTATGCCATTAGACCATTATCTAAAATGTATGTTAAAATAGTTTCATGTAGCTTGTCAATTGACTTTTGTATTTGCTTATGGTATATTTTCTCTTAAAAAAATAATTTTATATAGTCAAATTTACCAATCCTTTTAAAATTTCTTCTGAAAGTCTTTCTGTACACTCAGGATATAGAGGAACTCACCACAAAATATTCTATTTTGAAGATAAAAAATCTGAGTTTTACAGAGAATATTTACCTAAGCCCACAGAGCTAGTAATACGTGAGCCAAAACCAAATCTAAGTGATTTCAAAGGATGTGAGCAAAAGCTTCACGTGGAACTGCCTGTTTGAGAAAATGGTACAATAGCTGTGCCTAAGAGATGAGAAGATGATGTCAAAGAGGTGATTCAAAGTCATATCGAACCACACAATGTGATGTATAAGCACATATTTTTAAAAGATGTGGACTTCTTTTACTTTATGAGCCCTAAAACCTGGTGACATTTACCTCAATTTTGGAGGACACAAGAAGTGTAAAATTATACCTGCTTTCACAAAGATTTTTGGCACACATTAACTTGGGAAAGATGTACAAAACTAGTAGTACATCCAGTTCTTCACTGGAAAATAGTTTTAACATTGTATTTGTTTTTCAACCAAGTTGTGTTTTGGATTTGTTAATTACTATCAATAATTTGTCAATTCCTGTTAGTTCTATCTTAAGCTAATTTGAGGATGAAGAGATACTTGGAAATCTTCTTAAATTTTGGAAATGTCCTTTGGAATTTGTGTTTACAGCACAATAATATTGTGTGGATGTACCACCCCTCTCTTTGTGTTGTGCTAGACAAATGATAGGGCTAAAATATTACTGAAGGGTCATTTTCCTCAGCCTTCCTATAAAATGAAATGTGTGTGAATCCTGGGTATGCCTTTCTCTTTTCCATTTACCACCTGGGCTTTTACAACTGCAAAGACTACTTAAGAATTAGCTACTCCAGTTATTAATGGGAAAATGAGAGTGTTATTAGTGAATATTAGGATAACTTTTTTATTTTGAGACTGCTTTTCAGTTTATTTCTTAACATAATAATTTCACATTAGGAAAAAATAAAGCCATCAGAACATTCTCAGGAAGAAGCAGGATTTATATTGTTCTAGGCTTATTGTTTGGAAATTGTTTTAGAAAAGCCAGAGTTCTTCTGTGTGTCCCTCTGGGAACTTCTCTTTCTTAGTTATGGTAGGATTTAGAGTAGAACTTTTGCGCTGACACATTAGGGAAAAGGCTAGCATTCTCGTTCCATTTCTAATAAAGCAAAACCAGTGTATAAAATAAAAGCATAAAATGTAAATTTTGTATTAAATACACATCTTCTAGATTGAAGGGGAGCTTTTTAATAAAATATTTCTATTAAGTTATGACTTGAAAACAATTTTTTGTAAATTAAATACTAAAACCAACATTATAATAAATGTGTCTATATAATTAATACAAATACCTGTGCCAATGTTTAAAACGTGGTTGGAAAATTAAATCAAAGTTCTTATTTCCGTATCACAACTATGGTACTGAAAAAGACAAACATTTACTATTATATATGATACGCTATGTTAACCTACTACAGAACCTGAAATATATTACGACTTTAATAAACATGAAAGTTATTTTTTCAATATTGAAATTCAACTATCTATAATTCATCAAAATGTATCCATGTACGAACTCTTTAAAAATCCTACATAGTAATAAGGGAAAGACAAAAGTACTAACTCTAACTATGAAGTATACTTTCACAGTTATGACCTATATACTACTTCCAAGCCAAAAAAAAAAACCAAAAGTGTCAAAAAGAAATGAATCTTCTAAATTCATTTCTGCTGCTGCAAATCACAGAATATCCTTTGTTTTTAATGCTGAGAGTGTACCATTATGTGTATATTCCACATTTTCTTTATCTTTTCAATGATATAGATATTTCAAGAAAAGCATGAGACACGAACTCTGTTCTTGTGATCAAGGCTAATCTTTAGCCCAGCAATAGGCCTCTCTGTAAATTAACATTTTCCTGGGGAGTTCAGGCATACTCTTACACATTTTTAATAATATAAAATATGACTAAAATCTGTGTCATTTATTGTAAAATCTTGTAAAGAAGTACTTCACCATGAATTGTGTAGCAGTAAAACACAGTACTTCATAATTAGAGCATACAAATTGGTCCTTAAAGAATGTTGATGTGAACATCATCATTGTCAATTATTAGACATCTTCGGTCAGCTTCTTTTCCACTTTCAGTTTGTCTTGTTAGGATTTTGGTATAGAGTTAATGATTGATATAACATTTCTAGCCAACATGTTACCTTTAAGAAGTATTATTTTGTAAATATACTTTTCATCATAACATTAGTTTTGAAATGTATTTATATATATGGAAGCTTTGTTGAAAGACAATAATCTATAGGAGCTCAGAATCTCAGAGAGAGAAACGCTGGCACATCTGCAATTCAGTGCTGCCCCAGAGGCACATTTTATAACGCAAGAGCTCAGCTTCAACACGGTGCTTAATTACTGAACAGCTATAATGAGTATAACACTGGAAAAATCACAGAATTCCGAATTTTGTAACCATTGTGAATCACTAAACTGAAATATCCCAGCCTTGACTAATTCCATGTTCAATTTTTCCTTTTTATTGCTCACCTAAATTATCTTATATCCTGGACTAAGTTATAGGTCAAAACTCTCAAAGTGTCAGAAGGGAATCAATTGCTGCAGCAAAAAAGATCATAGTAAGACTCCTTCACAGACCTAATCAGTACTATGGAACCAGGCAACACAATTATATCAAAAGAACAAAAAAACAATCATGCCACAACATAAATCAAAGTCATGTGCATACTGAGGAAGGTCTTGCTCTTAGCTTTGATATTGTTCACTGGCTTCCTGTGGTTCTACTGTATCTGGCATCTGCTCTTCTTGTGTATGTAGATCAATGTTGTTGCTTTATAATTAATTTGTATATTTGTTGTGAAGACAGATTTGATACTATCATTCTATATTTACAAAATGTATCCCAATAGTTTATAGTTTTGGAATTTGCTTATTTATCTAGTGAATATTGAGCATCTAAAAATTTGGTAAGCCATTCACTTTCCACTTGGAAGTGCCTGGGCTAGAATAGAATTTTTAGCGTATTCTAGTAGGATAATCTTATATTCTGACTAACATGGTAGTAAGAATAATACTTTCGTTCTTAAGAAGGTGCCATCCCTCACTTGTACTCTATGTGGACAGACAAATCATGCCAAGAGAAGTGATGGATAAAATTGTGCACACAGAATTTGAAAAACTTCTTTTCTTTATAGAATAAAATGCTCAGCTTATCATAGCTTCCTTTTCTAATTTTCAAGCTAACAGACATACATAAAAAGAAATTGTTTTCGATAAACAGGTATCAACTTAAATATACTTAGTAGAGCAGTCTACAAAAGAAAATGCCCTACAGAAAACTGTAGAAGATTATGAAAAATCTAACCCTAAAGAAACTACTATGTTTATTTGTACCAATGTATTTTAGCCACATTAGAAAAGGATTAGAATTCAGAATCTCTGACAAGTTGGCTAATGACCACATCTCAGGGGAGCTTTTGTTGCAAAGTATAGCCATAAATATTATCTGTTTCTCCTGGGAATCTGTTTGCCCTTCTCAATCATTTCTCCCTTTCACTATTGCCAGTCTCTCAAACAGAAAAATAAAATATTTAACACTGTGTATCAATTATTACTTTACTTTTCTTCATAGTTTTACCAACTATGTATCTGTAAAGAATATATTTTCTCTTTTATAAACATTTTATAGAGTAATTTATTTTCTATTTTTTTAAAAAAAATTACTCAACATTAAGCTTGTGATGAAGCCATGTTTATTCATTATATTAATTAAGCAAAATATGTTTACATGTTACAACCTTGATGGACATTTCAGTTGTTTGTTCTACTGAAGGGTGTTCATGTGAACATTTTTATATATATTGAGAAGTGTTTTTCTGTAGTTCATACAAAGTACTATTATTGATGGGTCATAGTATGAATGTAAAGTGTTTCCTCAAATGGTTGTACTAATTGATACTACTGCAAGCAATGAAGTAGTTACTCATCTTACTGCATATTACCACTTGGAATTCTCTCACCTTTTAATTTTTTGCTGGTCTACTAGATTGAATAGCATCTGATTAATGTATATGATAAATACTTTTTTTCATATAGCTAAGACTCTTTTTTTTTTTTTTTTTTTGCAGAATTGGCTATTCAAGTATTTGCCCAGTTTCTCAATGTTTTTGTCTTTTGTCCCCTTAAATTGCAGACTACAAACACACAACTGTGTATGCATGTCTACATGTACGTGTGAGTGTGCATGGGTATTCTAGTTGCCAATTTTATGTGTAATTTCAGTTTATCTTTCAATGACTTTATGCTGCCTTTTATAAACATATCTTAGCAATTTCACTGAAAAATTTATCATCCTTTTTTCATAATTTATGTGTTTTCTGTCCCTTATTTAGGAAATTTTCTCCTGTTCTACAATTATTAATTCAATTTCCTATATTTTCTCTATTCTTTAATGCTTGCCTTTCACATTCGAGTATTAAAAACCTAGAATTTATGTTAAATAAAAGTGTAAGGATAACTATCAAATTTCTTTCACATTTTTGTTGAAATACTAATTCTTATAGAAAAAATTCACTTAATTAGTATTTTCCCCACCCACCCACATTTCTTGTCACAATTATGCAAAATAAGTTTCCATCTATTTATGAGTCTGTTTCTGGACTTTCTTTTTGTTCCATTGACATTTTTGTCTATATACAATAGACTTGCTGTGTTAGATTGCTGCGCATTTGCTCTTGATTTGTGGTAGACAAACCATAGTGTCTTCATAATCTTCCATATTTTCAGGTGTATCTGGTTTCTCTTCATTTGGATGCTCTATTGGTTGCTTTTTCCATGACATATCACAGAATGGTTAATATAATACTTCACAAAGTTTTTCATTTGTGCCATACATTGAAACCAATATGATTAGTAAAGTGTACTTGGGTAAAAGAATGCAGTTATGCCCATGTGAAGTGAGCAGCCTCTGTAGGAGTGGGATATATTCCTGTCTGCCTAAAGTACCATTCACTAATTTCAAAGCTAAATGATCAATATTTTCATCTGATTGTAACCTGTTCATAATGCAGTCATGCTGAATGGTATACCTGTTAATTTGGGCAGTTACGATTTTGAGACATGTTTTATCTAGCATTTCATGTGTTTTAGACTAAAGTATAATTCTGGTTTGGCTAGTATTGGATCTCTTCTCTAAATAGAATTCAATTTCTGTTATCTGTTTTTGGAGACATGGATGTTGTATTTCCTATTAATTTTGCCTGGTTTCTAGTACAATGTTCTATACTAAACTGTTTAATTACAAATTTGTGAAAGTTTGGATTTTAAACAACATGTTTTCTAGATGCAGAAACAGTACCCCAAAACTCAAATAAGAACTGAAAGCTTTCTTTCTGTTTCTTCCTTTCTTTTCTTTAGCACAATTTATATATTAGTTCTAAAGTTTTTTCAAGTGCTATGGGCACTAGATCATGGTTAAAAGAGTTATATTTTGTAATACTGCTTCAAGTCTGTGGGATGCAACCTTCTCTGTAAAGATTTTATTATTGCTAAAGGCAAGAAACACTTTATTTCCAACATCAAAAGTAAGGAAATCGTTGGTCATTTTAGCAGTCCAGGAATATATAATGGAATCAGGATTACCTCAGGAGATAGAAGTTAACATTTGTAAACTATGAAAAGTTTAAAATTGTTGTTCTTTTTGTAGACCGTGCATAACTTTCTCTATTCTAACTTTTTAATCCCTTCATCTCCACAGCTGTACATAAACTGTTAGAAGTAAAAGTGAATCGTTCAGGATAAACAACAGCTGCACTCCTATATTCTTGGATACAGACCCAAGTTTTCATACTAGAGGGAATAAAATACAAGATTTGAGAAAACACTGGACAAGGTAATAAGTGTATTTTCTCATATATAGAAGGAACACATTTTTAAATGTAACATTTTATATTTAAAATTTTAAATGTAAAGTTTAAATTCATTCTTGTTTTATTTTAAATTTAACTGTATTATACCTGCTGTAGTGAAAAGACATATAGAATTAGGCTCGAGAGTATGGACTTGTTTTCTAAATTCTAGTTTTTTACCTGTGTTTAACTGGTTGGCGATATTTTTCATCTTTTGAATCTATGTATTTACATGCAAGATGAGAAAATATTGACCTCATTATTATTATTATTTAAAATAACGGTTTATAATGTATGCTTATTATTATATCATTGCAGAATTTATCATATATATTATATATGTATGTTTACAGTGCTATATAAGAAAAGTTAGGTTAATTAATATACACTTAAAATTAAATAGTATTTTCTTTAAAATATGAACTGAAAGTTCTTTTCTATTGTTATTAATGAGTGCTATATTTTATTACATACTATATAACTTGATATTCTTACATGGAATATCAACATACTATAGTTAGAAATATTAAGGATATTATTAGTGCCTGCTTATAGTTTTCAGCTTCAGTATGTAACTCAGCTAAAGAATGTTCTAAAAGGGCACACTTTTTCATTTTTCTAGTTATGCATCATCAAATTTTGTATACATATACTAATAGAGTCATAATCTAAGGTGACATAAATTATTCTGTTCTTAAGATGAGTGGTTTTATATTCACTCTATTTTCTTCCAGAAGATTCCGTTTATATGTATGCCTTGACGGTAGGGCATACATTTAAACCATTATTTAAAATAATTTATTATTATACATTATATTATTATTATTTAAAATAATGGTTTATATGTATGCTTTTTTAAACCATACATTTTTAAACCCCTATTCTAAATAGATATTACAATTAAATTTTATAGACTTAAAACCAATTTCTAATATATTCTCTAGAATGGACTATTAGTCTGTTCTCATGCTGCTAATAAAGACATACCTGGGACTGGGTAATTTATAAATAAAAGATGTTTAATTGACTCACAGATCTGTATGGCCAGGGAGGCCTCAGGAAACTTACAATCATAGTGGAAGGAGAGGTAAACTTGTCCTTCTTCACATGGCAGCAGCAAGGAGAAATGCCAAACAAAAGGGGAAAAGTCCCTTATAAAACCATCAGATCTTGTGAGAACTCACTCCCTATCACAAGAACAGCAGCATGGGGGTCACTACCCCCATGCTTCAATTACCTCCCACCAAGTCCCTCTCATGACATGAGAGGATTATGGGAACTAAAATTCAAGAAGAAATTGGGGTGGGGACATAGCCAAACAATATCCAACAGTCCCCTAAAGTCTTATTTCATTCCAGCATTAATTCAAAAGTCCAAGTCCAGCGTATCATCTGAGGCAAGGCCCTTTTGCCTATGAGCCTGCAAAACCAAAACCAACTTAGTTACTTCCCAGATACAATGGGGGTACAGGCATTGGGTAAATATATTAGTTGCAAATGGCCAAAACAAAGGCGCTAGAGGTCCCTTGCAAGTCCAAAACCAAATAGGGCAGTCATTAAACCTTAAAGTTCCAAAATGATCTTCCTTGACTCTGTCTCGCATCTAGGGCATGCTGATGCAGGAAGTGGGCTCCCATGACCTTGGGCAACTCCATCCCTGTGGTTATGCAGAGTACAGACCCCATTCCAGTTGCTTTAATGGGTTGTCATTGAGTGTCTGCAGATTTTCCAGGTGCAGGATGCACACTGTCAGCAGATCTACCATTCTGTGGGCTGGAGGAAGAAGGCCCTCTTCTCACAGCTCCACTAGGCATTTCGGGAACTCTGTGTGGGTGCTCCAACACAACATTTCCCTTCTGTGCTGTCATAGCAGAGGTTCTCCAAGAGGGCTCTACTGTTGCAGCAAACTTCTACCTGGACATCCAGGCCTTTCCCTACATCCTCTGAAATCTAGGTGGAGGTTCTCAAACCTCAATTCTCAACTTCTGTGCACCTAAAGGCTCAACATCATGTGAAAGCCATGAAGGCTTGGAGCTTACACTCTCTGAAGTAACTTCCTGAGCTGTATGTTGGTCTATTTTAGCCACGGCTGAAGCCGAAGCAACTGGAACACAGGGCATCGTGTCCTAAGGCTGAATAGAGCAGGGGCCCCTGGGTTCACCCACAAAACCATTTTTCTCTCCTAGGCCTTCAGGCTTGTGAAGGGAGGGACTGCCATCATGGTCTCTGACATGCCCCAGGGACATTTTCCCACTGTCTTGGTAATTAACATTTGGCTCCTCATTACTTATGCAAATTTCTGTAGTGGGCTTGAATTTCTTTTCCGAAAATAGGGTTTTCTTTTCTGCCACATTATCAGGCTGAAAATGTTATAAATTTTTATGCTCTGCTTCCTCTTGACTGCTTAGCCATTTAGAATTTTCTTCTGCAATATACCCTAAATCATCTCTCTCAAGTTCAAACTTCCACAGATCTCAAGGG
Organism: Rhinopithecus bieti; assembly: GCF_001698545.2. Lineage (NCBI taxonomy): Eukaryota > Metazoa > Chordata > Mammalia > Primates > Cercopithecidae > Rhinopithecus > Rhinopithecus bieti. Next base: position 2,736,759 of record NW_016813094.1, on the reverse strand, counting down.
CAGGGTCAAAATACCACCAGTATCTTTGCATAGCAAGATTGACCTTTACTCCACTTCCCCAAAAATTTCTCATCTCCATCTGAGACCACCTCAGCCTGGACTTTATTATCCACATCACTATCAGCATTTTGGTCAAACCCATTCTATAGGTCGCTAGGAAGTTCCAAACTTTCCCACATTTTTCTATCTTCTTCTGACCCCTTCGAACTTTCCCAGCCTCTCTGCCTGTGACCCAGTTCCAATGTTGCTTCCACATTTTCAGGTATCTTTACTGCAGCACTCCACTACCCAGTACTAATTTACTGTATTAGTCCATTCTCATGCTGCTAATAGAGACATACCAATAACTGGGTAATTTATTGAAGAGTGAGATTTAATTGACCCAAGTTCCACATGGCTAGAGAGGCCTTAGGAAACTTACAATCATGGCAGAAGGGAAAGCAAACATGTCCTTCTTCCCAAGCCGCAATGAGAAGCGCCAAGCAAAAAGGGGAAAGCCCCTTTTAAAACCATCAGATCTTGTGAGAGCTCACTATCACGAGAATAGCAGCATGGGGTAACTGCCCCATGATTCAATTACCTCCCACCAGGTCCCTTCCATGACACATGGGGATTATGGGAACTACAGTTCAAGATGAGATTTGGGTGGGGACACAGCCAAACTACATCAAATGGGTACTTGTAGCAATTCACTAAACAAGCATGGTTCTTTCATTTTTCAATGAATGTTCACAGTATATGTAAGTCGTCAGATACCAATGTGCACATGTAAGCCTTACAACTCTTTACCTATTTTTCTAGATTCCAGAGTTGCTACATAGTATTTCAGTGTTCATTTTTGACAAAAAAGAAAAAATGATACAAGGAAAACAGTTAAGACAAATGTGAGAAGCTCTAGATAAGCTCAGATTTTGAACTCTTGCATCGAATACTCATATTTTCTCAATGTTATCTAAGTAATAAAGGGGTGAAAAACATGATAGCAAGTTGGTGTTAGAACCAAAAGCAAATTTGAGTCTCTTCAAATGCCACAAACTACAAAGAATTTAATGGAAAAGACAAGATGGGAGAGATTTCATAGTGAAGGCAACAGTGGCCTTCTGTGACTGCTGGAGGTCTGGAGTGGCCACTGCCATGATGCCGGCAGCAGTGAGGGATGCCTGGCCTCTCCTCACTCCCAACAACTACTCTGATTTTGAAGCAAAGTTATAGACAAGCCTGGACACTGTCACAACCCAGCTAGATGTGTGCATGCTTGGGGCAGCACTGTCATGCCAGCCCCTTACCACCTCATCCCTTTCTGGACATTGAGTTCCAGTGAGCATGAAAGAGGTGCTAAGGGGGCAACTTATCATGGGCTTGCAAGCATTCCTTGGCACGAACATCCTGGGTGCTGTGGGCACTGTGGACAGAAGGTTAACGATGGTGGGAGGCAGACAGGCTCCTGGGTGGAAAAGGGCGGGTCCCTGCTGAAACCCCACTTTTAGGCCAGGGACACCCTGAGGCCTGGGAACCAGAGTGAGAACTTATAGTACTTTTTCTGGACCCACTCATGGCCACCCATGGACCAATCGACATGCACTTCCTCCCTTCTGAAGCCCATAAAAACCTCAGACTAGGGTAGACCAAGGTCACAGCCTGCAGAGAGGAGCTGCACACTGTGATTCTCCTCTGAGCTGTTCTGTCATGCAGGAAGGCTCCTCTCCACCATGCTCACCCTTCACTTCTCAGTGTACTTCATTCTTCTTGAATATGGGACAAGAACTCAGGACCCGCTGAATCGTGAGGCTGAAAGAGCTGTAACAAAATCAAGGCTGAAATGCACCTCTTGCTCACCATCTTGTGAGTGATGAGAAGAGAGAAGAGTGGTGGCTCTTCAGGGAGCCCAGTCCTAAGAGTTCCCTGAGCCAGGCTGTGACACCCTTTTTATGGTTCTGCATTCCTGGCATCTCCAAGTTTCCAGGTGCCACCGTGTTCCCTGGTGCCAGTTATGGAAGCCACCTGTGGTACACCTGGTCCAGCTGCAGCCTCACAAGGAACCAATGCTTATGCTGGTGGCTGGAGCTGTTTGCCCTGACAAGCCGCAGCCTGCTAGGCTGAGGGACAGAATGGGTCCAGTGGGCCCCAGTAAAACTCAGGCAAAGGCACCACCAGCCACAGAGGATTCTAGCTGGAAAAGCAACATCCCAAAGATCCTGTGACAATATCACTGATTTAAATATCCATTGGTTCACTTCTCAAATCTTCACTGAGTACCTACTTGTTTCAGGTACATTTTTAGACGTTGGGCTTTAAGGAGTATCTTTCCTAAGGGGGATACACAGTTTTATAAATAGGTAGGTAGATAAACTGGCAAATATTGAAAGGGGCTAGAAAAGGGTAGATGATTAAATAATTACAAGATAACTAATTTTAAAAGTGCATAAAGCCAAATTTTGTTTTTCTAGAGATGAGGTCTCACTATGTTGTTGCACAGGCCAAAGTGCAATGGCTATTCCCAGCTATCATCTTAGTGTACTGTAACCTCAAATTCTTGGACTCACAAGCTATCCTCCTGACAAGGCAGAATTTTTAAGAGTACACCAATTAGGCTGAAATATATTCTACTAAAATAACTAGGAAGTATACAACTTTAGACAGAAAAGCTTACATACTACAGAATTTTATTTATATAAATTTGAAAAACATAAAAAACTATTAAGATGGTAGTCAGAATAATGGTTATGTTTGTGGAGTAATGTCTGAGGGGGACATAAAGTAGTTTCAATGATATTAATAATTTAATATTCTGTAAATTATGGTTGCACAGATGTGTATTTTTTATGAAAATTATTTGGGTAGTACTTAAGCCTTTTATTATGTTTTTACACTCCTGTATAACACTTTCACATCAAAAGATACTCTGATGTCAGAATTTGGGGAAAGAGTTACCTAGGTATGTAAATAGCTTGTGCAAAAGTCCTAAGAAAGAGAAAAGTTTTATGTCTTCTTGGAAAAGAACAGAGGACAGTATGACTTGTGCATAGTGATCAAAGGGTGAAATATTTGGAGATGTCATCGGAGAAGAGGTGGGGGCCAGATAAGTGTAGAAACATAGGGACAACAGTAGATAATTAAAATTTAATTTTAAATGTGAAATGAAAACAATCAAGGCTTCTGAACATGACAGAAAAGAATAATTGAGCAAAAGGAAGATATCTTGATGTGGAGAAAGATAAGAACTTACATTATTAGTTTGGTATGGGATCATCTGTTAAAAATGTTTAGGAGACATACAACATGGAAGCCTTGGATAAGTGGTAATTCTGACATAATTTGAAAGAAAAGCAATGGAGTTCCTTTTCTAGCCATTATGGATTCCTTGGTTTTGGACTTTCTAAAACTAAAAACAACAAAAAATTGAATTACACAATGAAAAAATAAACTGTCAGGCATTAGACAATGTGCATCATATGATGGCAATTCCTGACAGAATGGGAATAAATCAGTTGGTTATTACTATTGCTATGTATTTCTTCCTGGAATTACTTTGCAGGAAAAAATAAATCTGTACCATTCTGATCATAATGAGTCAAAGTGATAGGTCAAAATTAGTGAAGGCTGAGGTATTAGGAATTAGTGGGCAAAGTACTTTAAAAAGGACACTATCCAGAGAAGGTAATTCAGAAATTTGCACAGGAATATCCATAAATTTTTGGCTGAACTCTAACCCAAGCATAACTTGAATGAAACTCTGCAAGGCTAGGCAAAGAAGAATTACCAGGGACCTGTGAGCTAGAGATATTTAAGTTCTGACCAACCAGAGTACAAAATCTCATGGAACACTCAATATTTCAGTTGTGTAGGATAACATATTTTGGTTGTGGGGCTAAGTAAATCATAAACAAAAAGCTACTCCAGACCTACCCTAACAAAGTTTAAAAGCAGGTCTCAAAAGAATTAAGCTGATCTGCAAATACATGATAGCCTATGAAGAGAAAACAGTAATAGTATTTAAATGAAGACAGCAAAATCCATCACTAAACAATATAACATTTGTTCAATAATGCCAACTGGCCATAAAATATGATCCGACACTAGTAGATAAATATATGCATAGAAACAGTTCCAGGAAACACAGAGGTGATTTAAAAAATTACAAAATACTTTAGAGCAATTGTAATTATATTCAAATATTTACAGGAAAAACTGACCACAAATAGCAGAAAAAATGAAAATACAAAAAACAGAAAGGGACTTCTGAAGCTCAAAAATATAATAATTATGGTGAAAATTAACTGGCTGTGCTACACAACAAATTGGACATTGCAGAAGAAAAACCAGCAAATTTAAAGTAGTAGCTGTCTACACTGAAACAGAGAAGAAAATAAAAGGCTGAAAACTTGAACATAGCTAAAGAAAACAATGATACAATATCAAACAGTTGCTATCTATGTAATTGTAGTCTTACAAAAAGTGGTTAGAAAGAAAGACATATGACATACATGGATACAAAGATAAAACTGCTTATTTCTCTTCATAAAAGTCCAAGAAAATATGTTTGCCAGATTTTGATACTAGTGAATATAATCTGGGTTGTATACAATATTTTAAGGTATATTTTCTGAAAAGATTGTGGTAAGGTTGTTGTTTCTTCCTAGAATATTAAATTAAATTTACGAGTGAAATAATCTTGTCCTGAAGTTTTCTTTTGAGGAAGATTTTGAGTAAATAATTCAAATACCTCTTTTGGTTAATATAGCTTTGCCCTATATTCTAAGGTCAGGCAGTGTGATGCCTCCAGCTTTGTTCTTTTTGCTCAATATTGCTTTGATTGTTCAGGCTCTTTTGTGGTTCAATACAAATTTGATGATTCTTTTTTAAAATTTATTTGAAAGATGTAATTGGTATTTTGACAGAGATTGCATTAAATCTGTAGATTGCTTTGGGTATTATGTATGGTCATTTTAACAATATTAACTCTTCTGACTCAAGAACATAGGATGATTTTCCTTCTGTTTGTTTCCTCTTCATTTTCTTTCATCAGTTTTTTTTTTTTTTTTTTTTTTTTTTTTTTTTTTTTGGGGGGGGGTTTTGTGTGGGGGGGGGGTTTTTTTTTCTTATTTTTTTTTTTTTTTTTTTTTTTTTTTTTTTAGTTATTGAAAATGGAATTGCTTTCTTAATTTTTTTCGTCTAATTTGTTATTAGTGTATAGAAATGGTACTGATTTCTGCGTGTTTATTTTGCATNCTCAATATTGCTTTGATTGTTCAGGCTCTTTTGTGGTTCAATACAAATTTGATGATTCTTTTTTAAAATTTATTTGAAAGATGTAATTGGTATTTTGACAGAGATTGCATTAAATCTGTAGATTGCTTTGGGTATTATGTATGGTCATTTTAACAATATTAACTCTTCTGACTCAAGAACATAGGATGATTTTCCTTCTGTTTGTTTCCTCTTCAATTTCTTTCATCAGTTTTTTTTTTTTTTTTTTTTTTTTTTTGTTTTTTTTTTTTTTTTTTTTTAGTTATTGAAAATGGAATTGCTTTCTTAATTTTTTTCGTCTAATTTGTTATTAGTGTATAGAAATGGTACTGATTTCTGCGTGTTTATTTTGCATAGTATTGTATAAAATAGGCACACAGATCATTAGAGCAGAATAGAAAACACAGAAATAAATGCCAATTTTTACAACCAGTTTATTTTTGACAAAGACACCAATAACATATGTTGTGGAAAGGACACCCAGTTCAGTAAGTGGTGCTGGGAAATCCGAATATCCTTATGCAGAAGAAAAACACTAGACCCTAATCCCCTACCACGTTCAAAAATCAACTCAAAATGGATTAAACACCAACACAAGACTGAAATCTACAAAATTATTAGAAATAAAGCCTGGGAAAATGTTTTAGGACATTGTGTAGGCAAAGATTTTATGGCTTAAGACCTCAAAAGTAAAGGCAACAATAGCAAAAATAGACATGAAATTACATCAAGCTAAAAAAGCTTTTGCACAGCAAAGAAGATAGCAGAATAGAGACATCTGCAGAATGGGAGAAAATATTTACAAACCATTCATTTGACAAGGGGTTAATATCGAGAATATTTACAAGGAACTTAAACACATCCATATCAAAAATAACAGTCTCATTAAAAAGTGGACAAAGGATCTGAATAGACATTCTTAGAATAAGACATACAAAAGGAAAAAAAGTTTATGAAAAGTGCTTAACATCACTAATCAAGGAAATGCAAATCAAAACCACAACAAATAACAAATGCTCATGGATTTGAACACATATTATTGCTAACATGTCTGTACTACCATAGCAGTCTACAGCTCCAATGTAATTCTTATCAAAATATCAATGACATTTTTCACAGAAATAGAAAGAAACTCTGAAATTTGTATAAATTCACAAAAGACCCCAAATGGCCAGAGCAAAATTGAGTAAAAGAACAAATCTGAAGGCATCACACCATCTCATTTCGAATTACACTAAACATCTATAGTAACTAAAACAGAATAGTACTGGCATAAAAATAGAACATAGACCAATGGAACAGAATAAAGAGTACAGAAACAAATTCACTAATTTATGGCACGATTACTACTGTCAAAGGTGCCAAGACTATAAATCGGGGTAAAGACACACTTCAATAAATATTGCTAGGAAAACTGGATATTCATATGTAGAAGAATGGAACTAGATTCTCATCTTTCACCATATAGAAAAATCAAGTCAAAATGTATTAAAGACTTAAATGTAGGACCTGAAACTATGAAATGACTAGAAGAAAATGTCAGGGAAACACTACAGGACATTGGTCTAGACAAAGCTTTTTTGAATAAGACCACAAAAGTACAGGTAACAAAACCAAAAATAGACAAATGGCATTACATCAAGATAAACAGCTTTTATACAGCAAAGGAATTAATCAACAAAGGCAGAGACAGCCTAAAGAACGGCATAAAAGTTTGCAAAGTATCCATCTGATGAGGGATTAATAATAAGGCTATGTAAGTATCTCAATTCGGTAGGAAGAAAAGCAAATAATCCAGTTTTAAAATGAGCAAAAGACTTGAATAGACGTTTTTCAAAAGAAAACATACAAATGGCCAACAAGTGTATATAAAAATACTCAATATCACTTATCATCAGGTAATGGAAAATCAATAGAATGACTTATCAAAAAGATAAAAAATAATAAATGCTGGTGAGGATGTGGAGAAAGAGAAACATTCCTACATTGTTGGTGGAAATGTAAAGTAGTAAAGCCATTACAGAAAACATCATGGTGTTCCCTACAAAAACTAAAAGTAGAGCAATTGTATGATCTAGTAATCCCACTGCTGGGTATATATTCAAAGGAAAGGAAATCATCAAAGACATATCACCACTCCCATGTTTATTGCAGCATTATTCACAATTCCCAAGATATGAATCAAACTAAGGGTCCATTAATAGATTGATAGAAAATGTGATGTAGATACACAATAGAACATTAGTCAAACGTAAACTAAGAATGAAATCCTATCATTTGCAGCAACGTGGGTGGAACTGGAGGCCATTATGTTAAGTTAAATACACCAGGCACAGAAAAACAGTTATTGCATAGTCTCACTCTTATACTCAAGCTAAAAAAGTTGATCTCATGGAGATGGAGAGTAGAGATGTGGTTACTAGAGTCTGTGAAGGATAACGGGAAGGAGCAATAAAGAGAAATTGGTTCGCAGATACAAAAATGCATTTCGACAGGAGGAATACGTTCTAATATTCAATAGTACAGTAGAGAAATTATAGGTAACAATCATTTATTATATACTTTAAAATAACTAAAAGTTTGGAATTGTAATGTTTCCAACACAAATAAAAGATACATGTTTGGGATGATGGATAAACTAAACACCTTGATTTGATCATTACACATTATATGCATTTACTGATATATAACATGTGTATAATAAGTATTTATAAATATTAAATATCAATAAAACTTTTATAAAAGGAATTAAAATTCCTGAAAGGATATAGGACTACTTAGTTTTTGTATTTCCTCTTGAGTCAGTTTTGGCAAGTTACATTTATCAAGAAATTTTCAAATTTCTTCTGAGTTTTAATGTTTTCATTACACAGTTATTCATAGTATTCTATTTACACATTTTTCTATCTGTCAAATCTCTGTTGATAACCATACTTAGATCTCATTTATGGTAATTTTTGAGCTTTGTTTTTTCTCTTGATTAATCTAGCAATTAATCCACTTTTAAAATTGTTTATAAAGAATCATTTTGGTGTTGCTAAATTGCTCTATTTTCTATGTGTATCTCTACCATCTCTTTCTTTCTACTTATTTTGGGATTGTTAATTATATTTTACATATGTTTTTTGAGAAAGGGTCTCATTCTTTCATCCAGGCTGAGGTGTAGTCATGGCTCACTGCAGCCTTGGACATTCCCAGGCTCAGATGATCCTCCCACCCCAGTCTCCCACGTAGATGGGACTATAGGCGTGAACCACCATGCCGAGCTAATTTTTATATTTTTTGTAGAGATGGGGTTTCACCATGTTGCCCAGGCTGGTGTGGAACTCCTGGCTTAAGCGATCTCCCTGCCTCAGCCTCCCAAAGTGCTGGAATTACAGGTGTAAGCCACTGTGCCTGGCCATGTATTGTATATTTTAAGACAGAATGTAAGATCATTGTTTTTTGATATTTCTTTATTGCTATTTTAAGTTTTAATATATGTTATTAATTGCTTCGTTTCTATTTTAGGCTTTATAGCTTGCTATGTTTCCAACTAAGCACTGCTTTAACTGCACTGCATAAATTTTCATACATTATCTTTTAATGATCATTCAGTTCTAATTATGTTTTAATTCGTCCTGTGATTTAATCTATGAGCCATTAATTATTTAGATGGGAATTAATTTATGTATTTTTAGAGTTTCCAATATAGCTTAGCATAATTTATTTTTTGAATTTATGTCTGTGTTGTCAGAGAATACACATCACATGATTTTTATATTTTTAAAATGTATTTGGGAGTTCCAGTTTCTAAAATGTTTTATGTCTTTAAATGTATCATGTGCACTTGAAAAAAAATCTGCATTCTGCAGTTGTTGGAGGGAGCATTCTGTTCTACATATGTCAATCAAATCAATAATTTTTATAATTTCATTTATATCTTTTCTGACTTCCTAAATATTTATATAATTGTTCTATCAATTGCTGAAAGATGTATAATTTATTGCTATCCTTCCAATCAAATCTGTGAATTTTTGTCTTGTGTATTTTAAGGCTCTACTATTAGCCTTATACACATTCATAAATGAATATTCTCTTTTATCACTGTGTGAGTAGCTAGTACTACAGGTGCCCACCACCATGCCCAGCTAATTTTTTGTATTTTTAGTAGAGTCAGGGTTTCACCGTGTTAGCCCAGATGGTCTTGATCTCCTGACCTTGTGATCTGCCTGCCTTGGCCTCCCAAAGTGCTAGGATTACAGGCATGAGCCACCACGCCCAGCCCATTTTAAATAATTTAAATGAGGAAAAGAAGTATATTATATTTATACAGGTAGATACTATCATTATTGTTACTACTTCATTTCCTTTTGAGAGTGTAATTCGCCATCTAATATAGTTTGTCTCCGGCCTGAAGAATTTTCTTCATAGCACTTTTTGCAGTGTGTCTCATGACAAAACTTCTCTTAGATTTCTTTAATCAGAGAATATCTTAATTTGGCCTTTATTTCCCCATGTGAGTAAATTCTTCATATTTGATTACTCAGCATAGAGTCCTCTAGTAGTTTATTAATATTCACATTTGCATTATGTATTATTATTATTTTGTTCAGAGCTTTTAGTTGTAATCAGTGGAGGGGATGATCTGTATTGGGATTCTGCTATAGCAGAAATTGTTTCTAGTATATTTGAATTTCTGTATACCTGTTTAAAAATGCTGTAGGACACATTTAAAGCAGTGTGTAGAGGGAAATTTATAGCACTAAAAGCCCACAAGGGAAAGCAGGAAAGATCTAAAATTGACACCCTAACATTGAAATTAAAAGAAACTAGAGAAGCAGTAGCAAACAAATTCAAAAACTAGCAGAAGGCAAAAAATAACTAAGATCAGAGCAGAACTGAAGGAAACAGAAACACGAAAAACCCCTCAAAAAGTAATTAATTCAGGAGCTGGTATTTTGAAAAGATGAACAAAATAGCTAGACCACTAGCCAGACTAATAGAGAAGAAAAGAGAGAAGAATCAAGTAGACGCAATAAAAAATGATATAGGGGATATCACCACGATTCCAGAGAAATACAAACAACCATCAGAGAATACTATAAACCCCTCTATGCAAATAAGCTAGAAAATCTAGAAGAAATTGATAAATTTCTGGACACATACACCCTCCCAAGTCTAAACCAAGAAGAAGTTGAATCCCTGAATAGACCAATAACAAGTTCTGAAATTGAGGCAGCAATTCATAGCCTACCAACCTAAGAAAGTCCACGACCAGACAGATGAATAGCTGAATTCTACCAGAGGTACAAAGAGGAGCTGGCACCACTCCTTCTGAAACTACTCCCATCAATAGAAAAAGAGGGAATACTCCCTAACTCATTTTATGAGGCCAGCATCATCCTGACACCAAAAATGGCAGAGACACAACAAAAAAAGAAAATTTCAGGTCAATATCCCTGATGAACATTGATGTGAAAATACTCAATAACTTACTGGCAAACTGAAACCAGCAGCACATCAAAAAGCTTATCCACCACAATCAAGTTGGCTTCATCCCTGGGATGCAAGGCTGGTTCACAAACATAATCCATCGCATAAACAGAACCAATGACAAAAACCACATGATTATCTCAATAGGTGCAGAAAAGGCCTTCAATAAAATTCAACACCGCTTCTTGCTAAAAACTCTCAATAAACTAAGCATTAATGGAATGTATCTCAAAATATGACAAACACACAGCCAATATCATACCGAATGGGCAAGAGCTGGAAGCATTCCCTTTGAAAACCAGCATAAGACAAGGATGCCTTCTATCACCCCTCCTATTCAACATAGTTTGGAAGTTCTGGCCAGGGCAGTCAGGCAAGAGAAAGAAAGAAAGCGTATTCAAATAGGAAGAGAGGAAGTCAAATTGTCTCTGTTTGCAGATAACATAATTGTATATTTAGAAAACCACATCGTCTCAGCCGAAAATCTCAAGTTGATAAGCAACTTCAGCATAGTCTCAGGATACAAAATCAATGTGCAAAAATCACAAGCATTCCTATACACCAATAACAGATAAACAGAAAGCCAAATCATGAGTGAACTCCCATCCACAATTGCTACAAAGAGAATAAAATACCTAGGAATACAACTTACAAGTGATGTGAAGGACCTCTTCAAGGAGAACTACAAACCACTAATCAAAGAAATAAGAGAGGACACAAACAAATGGAAGAACATTGTGAAAATGGTCATACTGCCCAAAATAATTTATAGATTCAATGCTATCCCCATCAAGCTACCATTGACTTTCTTCACAGAATTGGAAAAAACTACTTTAAAGTTCATATGGAACCAAAAGAGAGCCTGCATTGCCAAGACAATCCTAACTAGAAAGAACAAAGCTGGAGGCATCAGTCTACCTGACTTCAAACTATACTACAAGTCTACAGTAACCAAAAGAGCACGGTACTGGTACCAAACCAGATATATAGACCAATGGAACAGAGCAGAGGCCTCAGAAATAATACCACACATCTACAACCATCTGATATTTGACAAACCTGACACAAACAAGCAATGGGGAAAGGATTCCCTATTTAATGGTGTTGGGAAAACTGGCTACCCATATGCAGGAAAGTGAAACTGGACCCCTTCCTTACATCTTATACAAAAATTAACTCAAGATGGATTAAAGACTTAAACATAAGACCTAAAAGCTTAATAATCCTAGAGGAAAACCTAGGCAATACCATTCAGGACATAGGCATGGGCAAAGACTTCATGTCTAAAACACCAAAAACAATGGCAACAAAGCCAAAATTGACAAATGGGATCTAATTAAACTAAACAGCTTCTGCACAGCAAAAGAAACTATCATCAGAGTGAACAGGGAACCTACAGAATGGGAGAAAATTTTTGCAATCTATCCATCTGACCAAGAGCTAATATCCATAATCTACAAAGAATATAAACAAATTTCCAAGAAACAAACAAACAAACAAAAAACACCAAAAAATGGGCAAAGGATATAAACAGAAACTTCTCAAAAGAAGTCATTTATGCATCCAACAAACATGAAAAAATGCTCATTGCCACTGGTCATTAGAGAAATGCGAATCATAACCACAATGAGATACCATCTCATGCCAGTTAGAATGGCGATCACTAAAAAGTCAGTAAACAACAGATGATGGAGAGGATGTGGAGAAATTGGAATGCTTTTACACTGTTGGTGGGAGTGTAAATTAGTTAAACCACTGTGGAAGAGAATGTAGCGATTCCTCAAGGATCTAGAACCAGAAATACCATTTGACCTAGCAATCCCAGTACTGGGTATATACTCAAATGATTATAAATCATTCTACTATAAAGACACATTCACATTTATATTTATTGTGGCACTATTCACAATAGCAAAGACTTGGAACCAACAGAAATATCCACCAATGACAAACTGGATAAAGAAAATGTGGCACATATACACCATGAAATACTATGCAGCTATAAAAAAGGATGAGTTCATGCCTTTGCAGGGACATGGATGAAGCTGGAAACCATCATTCTCAGGAAACTAACACAAGAACAGAAAACCAAACACTGCACATTCTCACTCATAAGTGGGAGCTGAACAATGAGAACACATGAACACAGGGAGGGGAACATCACACACTGGGGCCTGTCAGTGGGTGAGGGGTAGGGGAAGGATAGCATTGGGAGAAATACTTAATGTAGGTGACCAGTTGATGAGTGCAGCAAACCACCATGGCATGTGTATACCTGTGTAACAAAACTGCATGTTCTGCACATGTACCCCAGAACTTAAACTAAAATAAAAAGCAAAAATAAAACAAGCTCTAGTCCTATAACCCAGATCAACCACCACCCAGTACCAAATTATTTGATGCCTATAACTTATAAACAATGTACATGGCTACTTCTCTTTCCCAAATAAATAACCACTTTAAAATAATATATTTTATTCATTGATAGATATAATGAGACATTTTGATTAGCTTTGCAAGTATGTTTTATAATCTTCATAAGTTCTTTTTTAAAAAGTAGGATATAGTATACTCATTCTTAGTTATGTAAAATCTGAGGCTGATGAGATACATCTTTACTAATAACATAGATGTTTATAATCTTCCAAATTATATGTATATTCATTATATATTATAATTTAAATATGTTGAAAAATTATAATTATTTCTTAACATAATACAATGATTCAAGGCACATATTCAAAAGTTTTTATTTTAACTTTAATTAAATCAAATTAAACTACATTAATTTTAGAAATTATCAGATTATTTATTGTATAAAATTATATGTAAGAAAACTTTTCATAATATTAAATATTCTGGCCTATATATTAAAGGAGGTTTTGAATGTGATACATTTTCATATTTTTTAATAAAATAAGTCTATCAGCTTATATAAAATTGTAGGTAGATATAAAATATATTCATTATATACATATTGGAAAATCTTTGTTTTATACTATAACTTGAATTACAAAGTATATATTTCTTTTTAAAATAAGTTTATTATTAAGCATATATATGAATATAAATGAAAAGACCCAAATAAAACCACCTGGAAAGTGACTATCATTAGAAATGAAGAGCAAGGGATAAAACCTGAGGAATTTGACTGAGCCATGGAGAATTCAGTGAAAAGATAGGAAATAGAAAAGGAGACTGAGGAATAAGTGACAGTGTTGAGAAAAGCAGAGGGGTTGGTGTTCTTGGCAGCTATTAAATGAATAATGTCCAACAGGAGGGTGGTAATTACCTTTGACAAACATGGGTCCAGTAGGGTAAAGATTAGTAATTGTCTATAGACTTTTAGGATCAAAGAAGACATGAGACTTTTACAGGAGCTGTGTTTGGTACCACGCTTCCGGCAAAAGCCTGATTGGACTGTGTTTGAGAGAATAGAAGAATGGGAAAGAATCCACATATATATGTCAGACAGGTATTTAGATTTTAAGATCAGCAGATTTCTCAACCTGTGTTCTTAGAACAATTTTGTGCCTAGAAATAAATTCTTAGGTGTTCACAAACGTCTGTGTGAGTTGATAAGTTTATTGTGTTCATAAATTCCTGTATGAGTTTGTGCATATATTTTCATTATAAAATAATATAAAATTATATAAGCATATATTCTATCATCTGAATGAGCAGCTTATAATTTAGTACTGCTCTGCAATTACAAGACTCAACTTGCATTTCTGTTTACAATCACTTTAACAGGAAGTTATTCATCTTTAAATAGTGATTTAATGTAAACAAAAGCAAGGGGCACTTAGAAGTAAAATGAGGCATTCTAGAACAATTGATGACCACATGAAGTAATGTACTGTGCTGGATTAACATAGGTTTTAAAGTAGTCTGATTAGTCAAGTAAAAATGGAAAATATACATTCAAAATTGAAGTACATGTAGACTATATTAGTCAGAGCTACAAACATTAGAGGTTATCTGTTTATCTTATGTGAGCTTTACAACAGAAACTTACACTATGTCAAGCTATAGAAAGTAATACAAAGGAAGGAAAATGAATTATGTCAACACTAAGCAAAATAAAACTGAGAGCTATATTAATATCAGAGAAAATTGACATTTGACAAAAAGCTTTAATAAAGAGAGAAATTTTGTAATAATAAGAGTTTCCATTTACTGGGAAGAAATTACAATTCTAAATTTATATAAATTAAAAAACTTTAAATAAAGAAACAAAAACTGTCAAAATTAAGAAGAGGATGAATCAAAATGACATAAAGAATGAGCAGTAACACACACCTCTCAGTAATTGAGAACTGCCAGAAAGTAATTACTAAGTAAATATAGATTTGAAAAATATGATCAGCAAACATGTATATTAAAATAATGGACATACATAACTAGCCTTCAATAAATATATTTTTAAGTACATATCATATGCTTATAAAACTGTACCATAATTGGCAAATATGGATCAATTACAGGTGGATGAACTCATACTGTTGTCAGAGATCTTTCTTTAAAATTACATTTATATATTGTTTTAAAGCAGGGAAATTAGTGATCCTAAGTGATCCTCTCACACACACTCTCATGAACACAAATCTAAAGTAATGGTTATATTTAAGGATAGAGAGACAGTGATTGCAGGGAAATTCTAGGAATTGTCAACAAGGTCCTACTTTTTAACCTTCGTTATTGTTACATGAGCATTTTATTTGTGATAAATTATTGAGCAGTGCATTTTAATTTCATAAAATTAATGTGATTTGTTATAAGTCAAAATAAAAATTATGTAAATCAAACAATAATGGGAATATGTTCAAAATTTTAAAATTGTTCTATTTTTAAGGTTTAAATTATGAGCAGTTTTCATAATGTTTCCTATAGTGCCATAGGAAAGCACTCTCTAGAAAATGAGTGCCTCTTTAGTTGTGATAACTTCTAGGCTTCAGATAGTGTAGTCTGCACTATCTTAAGCTCAGTCACCGCATCATGTACTATAAGTTTGTTTCTTCCTCCAACTCCTTAATATGCTGCTAACATCAGTTTCAACAATGACCTCCCAAATGCTCATCACAATAAACAATTTTTAATGTTTTTACTAAACTCATTCTATTCTATTCTAGACATTATTATGATTATGATTATGATTATGATTATTATTCTATGAGACATGGTCTCGCTCTGTTGCCCAGTGTAGTGGAGTGTAGTGACACGATTATAACTCACTGCAAACTGGAACTCCTGGGCTCAAACCATCCTCCTGCCTCAGCCTTCTGAGTAGCTGGGACCACAGTTATGCACAACTACACTAGGATAATTTTTTATTTTTCTTATTTGTTAGAGAAAGTGTTTTGTTCTGTTGCCTAGGGTAGTGTAAAACTTCTGGTCTCAAGCAATCTTCCCTTCTTGGGCTCTTAAAATGCTGGTATTACAGGCATGAGCCATCACGCCTGGCATCATCTAAACTCTTTCTAGAATTTGAAACTGTTCAAACTCCTTGCTTTTTGCTGGTTGTTAAGATACTATTTTTTTTTTTTCCTCTTTCTCTATCTCTCTTTGTGTTACTATGACCACCTAAAAAGATTGATCGTCTCCTGCTCCTATTTACACTACCATTTAGAGTTTCAGCCTAATCTTTCTTTCCTCCTCAGAGTCCACACTCTGCCTCATCAGGAATAGACAAAAATTAAACAAGCCCTCTAAGCAGGGTGCTACTCATGAAGTCCGAGTATGTGCCCAAATGCCTTCAAGACACCTCTAGATGGCTTTCCCGTAACAGCAGTATGTCCACATGTAAATACCTGTCTGTCTTCCAAGTCAAGTCCCCAAGATAGAACACTAGGGAACTTCCCCTTCACTTCTTAGATTATTGCTCACCACTCTATCAATTTTATCCTTGAGATATCACACCTCCTACTTACTACTTCTTAGATGTGTATATTAGGGAAGTTATAGTTTTCATTTATTTGTGTGATTACTAAAAAAGAGTAGTGAATTATATATTGTTTATTTATGCAGTATTCCTCCCAGTCCTTCTACTAGCAAAGCTCCAGGTTTTTACATTCCAACCATGAAATTTGAACTGTTTCCATATGCTTTACACCCTTCACTCTCAGATTACAGATGATTAGCTCCGCATTTAAACAGGCTGGACAAATACAATAACTTCCCTGAAATTTTAAAGAAGATTTTATTTAATTGCTGTGATAACACTTAACATGATAGCTACCCCTAATACACTTTAAGTGTACAATACAGTGCTTTAAGTATAAGCACAATATTGTTTAGCAAATCTATTTAATCTCTCTTTAGCCAAACAGCCACAGAAGACAAAATAAGCTTCCTGAGCAGCCTTCTTCCCCAGTATAAGGAGGAATATCATACATTTTTTCTTTAGGATTAAAAATATGCAAGAAGAAGACAGGAAGAGGAGAGGAGTGCTAGGTAGATACATAGATAAATTGATCCTTTATTTATGTAAAACAGATGTTTCATGTAACTGAGCTGTATGGCTTATTGTTCCTCATTCGAGCAAAACATTCTGTGATTGAACATTGTACTTTTATTAAGTTTCCTTGTTATTTTCTAATATATGTTGAATCTGGCTTCTCTGTTTTGCACCCAAAATATTACTGACTGATCCAACTTCCTATTGTGTTTCCAATCTGCCTTTTCCTAGCATAGCTACTTTGTTAACAAAAGTTTGCTTTAAAATACAAATCTGATGATGGAATTTTCCTAAGTAAAATATTGCAGTAGCTTGTTGATACTTTTATACTATAATTAAAAATATAACTGTGACATAAAATAATATGAATTTGGGTTCCTGCTTGTTGCAGTCAAATTTAGGATTTTTGTTTATTACCTGTGCAACAAATATTTAATGTGAAATTTCTAATGTAGCAGGCACAGTCCTAGCGCAGGGGGGTCCCATGTTTTTATGAAGTTTTGCTCTAGTGAAATGTCACGTTTGTGTGTATTTGGCATATGTGTGTGTGCATGTGTTGTATGTGTATGTATACACATGCATGCCTGTATATGCACATGTGTGCATATATGTTTGCATGCATACATGAACTATATATGGATTGTGTGCATAAATACATGCATGCATACTTCTATGTATACATGTAAATGTAAGAGTGTATGCATACTTGTATACATATATGTGTGAGTAATATAGATGACAGTTTCTTGCACTTGTCCACATGTTTTATTCTTTGTCTTTTTTTGTTTTTTGAGACAGAGTCTCACTCTGCTGTCCAGGCTCGAGTGCAGTGAAATGGTGTTTCTCTGTTTTATTATTTCTAAAGATGATTTGTATTAACATTTATCCTATTTGAATTAGTGATATTTTGTACATAAAAAGAGAGAGTAGCCAACATTTCTGTGACGACCTCACCTTTTTGTTTGGTAGGTAATTTTGATGTTCTTTTTCACAAATATAATCTATAAATGTTTATCCTCTTAATTTGAAAGATAAAAAAAGAAATAGATATCTTTTGGTATCAGGCTATGATGTTTCATCGTTACATTTCTGAATAAGTTGTAGACTATTCTGTGTGAAGTGAAACTAAGGGGTGGTATGTAAAAAACTAGTATAGATATTACCAAATATGCTTTCAAAAATAATTTTTTAGCTTTTTTTAGACCTTTATTTATTGTATATTCTGAGCACAGTCCTGTTTCTAATGTACTCTTTGGCATGACAATATTGTAATCTTAGTACCAAAACTTTCAAAATCTATTCCACAGAGAGGTAGTAGCATAATGACCATAGAAACTAAAAGTGTACCCTAATGAACAAATTCCATAAATTCAAATTTTAGCTCTACTACTTCCCAGCTTTGTAACTTTGACAAATTATAGAATATATTACTTTGAAGTCTCAATTCTCTCCCCCATCCTCTCCTATATAAAATGACAATCATAAAAGTACTTAGAGCAGTGTTATTATATAGATTTATTAAGGATTAAGAGATTAAGACAGTCAATACATGTAAACTGCCTAAAAAGCTCTAAATAAATGTTGTTTGCTATTACATTCTCTTATGCCATCCTAAGCCCTAGTGGGATTCTTTCTATTAGGATGGTAGGAGAAAAGATATGGAAGGCTATGTGTCCAGTTAGCTGTCATGGAAGTTCTAGCTTCTAATCCTCACTTTTTAATTGATTTATATATCTGTTCCTTATTTATGAAGGGTGATACTTCATCTTTTGGCACTTGATTTCTAAATTTCCTGTTTCTATATGTTCTACAGAGCACTCTGTAACGATCAGTTTTATGTGTCAATTTGGCTAGTTCTAGTTTCTAGTTATTTAGTCAAACATCAATTTAGGTGTGATAATGAAGGTAATTCATAGAGGTGACTGACGTGTGTAATTAGATGACTTCAAGTAACAGGATTCTCCTCGATATTCTAGGCAGGACTGACTCAATTGGTTGAAAAGCCTGAAGACATCACTGAGGTTTCCATAAGAATAAGGAACTTATGTTTGTGCATAGCTGCTTTAACTTGTACCTGACAGTTCCTGCATGCCTTTGTGATGAGGTATTTGCTGGATTTCAGACTTGGTTTGCCAGCCTACACAGCAGCATAAGCCAATACCTTGCAATGCATCTTTGAATCTTTATTCTACTAGTTCTATTTCTCTGGTTGAATCCTTACTGATACACAATAATAAATTGACTTGCTATACTACTGGACTGTGAGCAGTTCAACAGTCAATTTCCTAAAGCTCCATGTAATACTTTTATGGAATTGCAGTTATACTTGAACTATTCTTTTTAGAATTTGACTTTGAATTTATAATCAACACTTACACAAAGATTCAGAGGATTTATGACTTCTTTGCTATCTCTCACTAATCTTGGAACACAATGTGGTAGAAAATATTACCATTTCTTTATGAAAATATTACCATCTCATCGTATCTTGTGTGTGTGTGTGTGTGTGTGTGTGTGTGTGTGTGTGTTTTGGCTAAAAATGTATTGAAAGGGGATGTAACCTCCTGTAGTTTAGATAAAAGTTGTGAAGTGTAAATATAATTAATGCCACTGAATGACACATTTAAAATATTTAAAATGGTCTGTTTTGTGTTATATATATTTCACCACAATAAAATAAAAAGGAATGTAAATTTCTATCTAGTGTCTGAAGTACATATTTATTTCAGGGATAGACACAGTGAAGATAAGGTTTTGTAATTTGTTGCATTCATTTGAAAGTAACTATTATGTCTTAGAATGAGTTTGTCATAATTTTAATAACCGTTTTAAACCTAAATATTTGGGTAGTGTGATGTATTAGTATCAGGTGTCAGTACTACATTTATATTTTATCCTATTATTATAGACCTTTCATGTTTTGTTCACCCAATAAGCCATACGTTAGTGTGTATTTCTGAATGGCTACACTAAAATTGGTGAAGGGTCAAACTTTTTTATTTTTAATGTCAGCAGTAAGGCAGGCTTTGTAACACCTAATTGTGTAGCAAATAATTTTGTCACTAAATATTGTATCACAAATTTTTCCCTTCATAGGTTTATGAGCATATATAATTCTTTAAACATAACTGAAAGTATTAAAAGTAATACACAAATGAAATTTTAGTTATAGTGATTATAGACTCTATACAATCAATATCCAGTCAATAACTTAATAAGGGATTAATTATTTTAAAACAGTCTAACTTCAGAATTACTACTGTCAAATAAGAAGGTACTTTAAAACAGTCTAAAGATTTTAAGAAAATATAGACATATACAAACACCCCAGTAGAGAATGACATAACCTGCTCATCATTATACCCTCTCAGTATCACCACCAGCAAAAAAAAAAAAAAAAAAAAAAAAAAAAAAAAAAAAAAAAAAATAGCATGACTCAGTAATGCTCACGAGATTAGTTATTTTTATTTTGAAATGAGAAAAGCCTGAGAGTCCTATAAGAAAATGCCATGTTGATCAGGGAGAAGGCTCTCAAAACCTGCAGTGGATAAAAGTGAAGAATAACCTAGAATAACACAAGACCACCTAGAATGAGCCTCATATCTTTGAGAAAAAATGTGTGCCTCTATAATCTGCTAAATTTGGAGGATCAATGTAAATTTATCAAGATTTAAACATTTAGGAAAGTATCCAGCCAATAACAGTATATGCCATCTATTTTATTTACTGAATAAATTCTGACATAATAAAAAATTACATAAGTTCAGAAGGAAAAAAAAAATCAAGCCAATGTTGTAAACTCTATACCCACCACCTCCCCGCCAACACACACACACACACACACACACACACACACACACACACACACAGAAGCTCTAAACGTAGTTACTATTGTTTTGAATTTGTATTTCTCTTCAGAGTGGCAACTGACTCAAAGAATATATCAAAGGCCAGGTTGATAAATTTGCTATTAGAGCAGTGATTAAAATATTTCTGAAAAAGATTTTCTTTGTTAAAGAAAGAAGTAGAAGGATACAAAAAGCTAACTGAGGGAGGTTAAGAATAGAAGTAGGGAAAGGAGATCAAAATATTCCTAGCATTTCTTTACTGCAGGTAGGTGATCATCAGTATTCAAAATCTGCTGTACTGAGTAAACAAAGCCAAAAATGAAGACCAACCACACAGGATTCCAGCAGGTTGCTGGGCTTCTTCCTGTTAACTCTATCCAGTCACATTAACAAAGTGAACAATTAGAAAGGCAATAAAATCTCAGACAGAGGGAATATCATGATCATAAAAATAAGATGCCTAGTACAGTGCTGTATATCATTATTATGTGAGTGTGATACTGCAGTTTTCCCCCAGCATATTATCCAAATTTAATTATAAAGTAAGGAAAATTTAAACAGACTTAATAATGGATGAAGAGATAGGAAAAACTTTCAAAGAATTGTATCCAAGATAGGCAACCTGCCAACATGGTACTAAAGCAAGTTATTTTTTGTCTGTTTGTTTTGTTTTTTTATCATTTTCATGTCATAGAAAACCATTTTATGTTGCAGAGAAGAAATTTAGGATGACGACGATTGGATTTAATGTATTGATATTTTGAAGTTTAATATCAAATGCTGACAAAAAAGAGATTAAAATATAGTTTTTTAAATAGGAAAGAATGGTGGTAATTTTATTTTATTTTATTTATTTTTTTATTTTTA
>NW_016813094.1:2697858-2714256 GCF_001698545.2 Rhinopithecus bieti | reverse complement strand
GCCGCAATAAACATACGTGTGCATGTGTCTTTGTAGTAGAATAATTTATAATCCTTTGGGTATATACCCAGTAGTGGGATGGCTGGGTCATATGGTACATAATAATAACAATTTAGTCTTTCAACCTGTTGTGAATTACTTTATAAGTAAATGTAGTAATATGATTTATCTTATTCGAAAAAAGGCCAAACATAAAATGTCTTTAATGGCTGTGAGATACTTAAAAACAATTTTTGTTTTGGTAACATAACATAAAATTCTCGAAGTAAATTAAGAATATTTGAATAATTTTTTTTAAATTTTGGTTTTAATGTTGCCCAGGTTGGTCTTGATCTAATAGCCTCACCTTATTGTGCACCAGGACAACCGGCCTGAGCCACCTCAGCTCCCTGAATAATTCTTTAACATACCATTCATGCATTTGAAACCAAAACACAATGTACTTAGTTTTAAAGACAATTATCCAAGTAATTGTATAACTCATATACAAGATAATGAAGCAAAAGTTATAATGAAAACATGTTGCACCCTTGGATATTATCATATAACTTGTTTTTTAACATAATCACACCCAAATAAAATATTTTTAATTTTTCACAATTATTCTAATTATGAAAATAATAAGAACACTTTAAAATCTTTTTTGAACACTGGGAATTTAGTACTTATCTGGTATATACTAGGGTCACAGAATTGCTCATTTTGTCTTAAGAGTAATTTGTGTAGAACTCAAAATTTTGTGCTCAGAACAGTACGAATATAAAAAAAGTAAATGGTGTGAAATAGGAACAATGGAAGTTGATTATGGGCAGATGCAATAAGTTGTCATCTGTGCCTTCTCTGCCCCACCACCCCAATTGCTATGTCTGTATGGCTAGCAATACTTGCATAGACAATTCACTGGAGTTAACAAATGGTCAATGAAAAGTACCAGGTCTAAATTCAAAGTCAAGGGCTATCTGGTATCTTTATATCTGCTACCTTCATATTAGAGGACAAAAAGTGACAGCATACGTCTCCCGCTGAGTTATATTAGTCAGATCCAAAAGAGCAAACATAGTTTTATCAATGAATATATTCCTTCTGATGCTAGAAACATGTTTGTTTGTTCCTCACAAAATATGTATTTTATTGTGTAATATTGACATGGCTCTTAATAGCAGAATCAGAAATTGAGTTAGGTACTCTATTACTACTCCTGAGGTAATATGCTGAGTATATTGAATTTACATTACCAAAAACAAAAGTTTAAATGTACTGTGGCTATTCTATTAGTTAAACTCCCTTTTTCTCAGATCTATATTCAGGTAGCTTTTTTATTATTTGTATCTACCTGTTTCGGCTAAATTTAATAAAAGTTTACAACTGAATACAGCACATAGTGCAGGTTAATCTTTCATTCAGCATTTGATAAAGTTATAAAATAAATAAACAGTTGCTATTACACTCCAAAGTTGATTACTAGGGAGTAATTAATTAACTACCAACACTCTACAAAGGCCCACAAGAGAGTTGGCAAATTTGCAGATTTCTGAGTGCTTCAGCAATGCTTAGGTTCAAAGAGATATTAAAATGCTGCAACCCCTGATTTCATTTTGACTGTCCTTGGAAAGACTCAACAAATTGACTAAAAACCCTACCACAGGAAGTCAGACATATTCTATAGTCTGAGAAACAGAGTAACATTTTTGCTGAATAGAGCACTTACTGCTTTTCATAAAAACACAATTCTCTAATACACATGTAATAATGCATAATCTATCAATATGTGCATAAGAAAGCTTTTCAAATTTCAGCATCCTACATGGTCTCTGCTGTGGGAGACAATAATGCACTTGTAAAATGGATGATGACATAAAGCCCTGTGCACATTTCAAATGAGACAAGAAGGTATCTATATAGTCGATGATGTTTGCTATTGCAATAATGGCATTATTTTTTCAATACTCCACTCGAGTACTATTGAGTATATGATTCCCTTGAAGCCTTTTCTTGTGTTATAAAGACTATTGCAGGACTTACTTTAACACTTACAATAATTGGAAATTATAAAGGAAACACATTCTGAAAGTTTTATTAAATAAACAGTACAAGCTACTCTATGTTGAAACCTATTTTTCCATAATTGGCACTGAATGAGTGATGTCATTGGTACATAATTTGCAAAGGATGAATTTCATCTTGAGAATGAGTTGGTTTTCCTTTGATAGAATCCATATTGAATGTGATGCTGTAAAATGAGTCATTCAGTGGGACCCGGACAAGTGCCCGTTCTAAAACAATTACGTTTTAGGATCGTTTAAAATGTGGACCTTCACAGCACATATACTTTTTTGCTCAAAAACTTCTGTATTAGTCTATAATTTAGGTAATTGTAACATTCCATGAAAGATGAGAGAATAAAATGAAACAAATTCAATACAACAAAAATGTGTAGGGAGAGACTCTGCAAATCAGCTCCTGTCATCTTTCATCTTCAGGTAGTGCTCTTGATCTCAGCCAGAGGCCAAAAAGTGATCTTTAGGGAGTGTAGAGATATGAAGCAGAGTGAATAGTGTCCATTCAACCCTGCTTTATTACTTGACTAAGGTTGTGAATTTCAAATAACAAAGTACAAATTTTAAATGTTGCTTTTTGATAAATTGTTTAAATGGCTATGTGGGTCAGGGGTGGTGACTCATTACTGTAATGCCAGCAATTTGGGAGGCCAAGGCCGGCGGATCAACTGAGGTCAGGCATTCGAGACCAGCCTGGCCAACATGGTGAAACCCCGTCTCTACTAAAAATACACCATTTAGCAGGGTGTGATGGCGGGCGCCTGTAATCCCAGCTACTCAGGAGGCTAAGACAGGAAAATCACTTGAACCTGGGAGGTAAAGGTTGCAGTGAGCGGAGATGGTGCCATTGCACTCCAGCCTGGGCCACAGAGCTAGACTCCATCTCAGAAAAAGAAAGAAAGAAAGAAAAAGTCTATGTGAAAGTGTGGGCCAGGTGCGGTGGCTCACGCCTGTAATCCCAGCACTTTGGGAGGCCGAGGCAGGCGGACTGCCTGAGGTCAGGAGTTCGAGACCAGTCTGGTCAATATGGCGAAATCCCATCTCTACTAAAAATACAAAAATTAGCCGGGTGTAGTGGTGGGCACATGTAATCCCAGCTATCCAGGAGGCTGAGGCAGGAGAAACACTGGAACCCGGGAGGCAGAGGCCGGCAGTGAGCCGAGATTATGCCACTGCACTCCAGCCTGGGTGACAGAGCAAGATGCTGTCTCGAAAACAAAAGAAAAGAAAAGAAAGAGTGTGCTAATGTGTGTGTGTGTGTGTGTGTGTGTGTGTGTGTTGAAGTGGAGGTTTCTGTTCATTGGTACATCATACACAAACGTAAAGTTTTAGAACAATAGTCATCTATATATTCGAAGTGAATTTGATAAGTATTTGTTACTGAAATGATTACTAAATATAATAGATGGTGTGACTGAGTTATATCCACAAATATATTCTCATTAGGGATTCATCAGTTCATAAGAGATGAACGATATGTTGTGGAGTCAGTATTTGGTTCCACTTCCTGCCATCATATTTCTTGATTGTCCTGTTACAACACAATGCCTTTCAAAGAATTGTAGTTTTCTTCTTTTAATATAGTTCCCTTTAGTTTTCCTAGTTAAGATTCTGTTGCCCTGTCTTTAATTTCATAAAAGTAAATGAAAATTTCTGCTCTCTTAATAGATTAACTATTTTTATGCATAGTCTACTTCTGTAGTTTTTGTACTATTATTATCTAATAGGATCTACGTCTTATGAAATTACTTTGTCTTTACCAACTCCATTTTGAGGGAATATATTTCATTATATTTTAGTAAAACTATTTTTTTGAATATGATTTTTTCTTTCACATTATCTGTCAATCAACCCTATTTTATAACAGCTTTTTAGCTTTGCATCAAACTGCCTACTGGCTGCCAGGAAAATAATAAGCCTTACCAGAGGGTTCAAAACTGACTAAGTTTAAGGTGAAAAAATGCACTGTATCCAAAAATGCACTGTGTCCTCAGATTCTGTGTTTAGCTCTATAACTATTCTTTTTCCATTTTGCTCAGTTACTACTTTTCCTTCTTTTGTTCCTAGTTATAAAATTTCCCCAAAGATTTGTGTCCCACCCTCTATCCCTTTCTCTTTTCTCCCTAATGTCAAGAGATCCAATATTTTCTAACTGTAGACATGCTAATGGTTGAAAACAATTCTGTGTATTTTTCATGCTCCCTGGGGGATATGAGTGATATTATATTTGGGCATATAGAGTATTGATTCTTGTAACTGCATACAATCCACATTTAACATCTTCTATATCAAAGTATATGCATAGATTAAATGAAATTAAATGAAATAATCCCCATTTGCTTGCACAATTTCATTTTCAGATAAGTGAAATTAAACATCAAAGTCATATATTCTCTCAAGAGTTAAGTTACTTATTTGCATTACACATATTTAACTACTGTTAAGCTTATATAAAGTTTAAGAAATAAAAATGAACAAAAAAAGTTTAAAATTAGTAAAACATTGAATGTTATAGAATTTCCTCATATATTTGAGCAAAAATTAGCACATGTTATGAAAGCCATTACCGTTTTAGTGGTAATTTATAATTTACATTTTGCATGCTATCAATTATATAAATTTCTCCATTAAGACTTTGCTTAACTGTAAGTGAAAAGAGAGAAACAGTTAAGCCAGGTATTACAAAAACTAATTTGAGAACGTTTAATTCATATCAAGTGTAGATGACTTTATCATTTTAGAACTTTAGAGTAACTTAGTCCCTCTTGAAAGAATAACTATCATCAACTACTGTGTCATCATGTACTTATGAGTAAAAGTAGAAATGGCTTTCATTTTCTTGGGGGGCAACTCCCAGGCTAAATGCTTCAGAAATTAGGGATACGAATGATCATTTATTGATAGTGTATCAATGATAATTTTCCTATTGCAAAAAACATTTCAAAGCCTTTCTTATAGATACTCTTACTCTGCTTTGAAAACGAAGTGTCTGATGAAGCCCTTGCTCTGTATTAGAAACAACTTTAGATAAACTCTTCCCATTGTAGAAACATATTGAACAACTTATTTTCACAGTAAATCAGCAATTTCACCTAGCAAGTTATGTGATAAGCCTCTTCTGTATTACTCAGTAATCATGAAGGGTGTGACAATAAGGAACTCAATAGCCTCCTAAGAACTGCATAATAAATCATGAAATTTCCACGTAAGTTGCACAAATAAGCCTCCACTGTATTCAAGTCTCCTAAATCATGGCTTTCCAACAAAAAGTTATATACAATAATTCTTTCAATCTTAACCCCTATGTCTACCTATTATTATGGACAATTCATCGTTAAGGGATAAAAACTTACAGCAATAAATCTGGAAGTACTTTCACTGTAGCCATGTGTACTATTGAGAAAAATACGTATAATGTTGTCTTGAAATAGAAGGAAAGCTATTTGAGCTTTTATAAATGTGAGTAAGATAGATCAAAATTAATCGCAGGCAACAATGTTAGCGTAGAGTGATATGAGAATTCATTTATAGTAAGATAACGCTGTATTTTAACGCGAAAACTCTTTCAAAATGTAGTTAATACTTTAATGCTTTTATAACAAAAACATATATATCCGAATATACCTTCGGCCATATAATTATTGAGCAAGGGAAAGATAAATAGAGTATCTACACAAAGACTCGTGAGTAACACAACCTGTTACAGCCCCTTTTTCCTGTGTGTATATGTGAAGAGCGCGAGAAAGGAGATGCTTATATGTCAATAAGTGTAAAATGTTTGTTTAGATCTTGATGATCGCCGAAAATGTGAATTACAGCTGTTTAATGAAATTGAAAATGTTTCCTGGATACAATGGTATCGTGCCTGAAGTCCGCAGCTAAATCAAGGAGCTGAGGGTGGGAGCGATAGCTTGAATCCAAGAGTTCCAACCAATGAAACATACGTGACGACTTTATGTTCAACAAAAGTCCAAAATAATTTGAAAATTTATTTGAGAGATATGTCCTTATGTGAAATGAAGTTAAAATGAGACCACTCGCGAATTAGGATTCCATTGCTCTAAATGATAGTAACTAATGTAAGTTAGAACCATCGTATTAAATGCTCAATTATTTTTAAAAATTCGCTTTAGAAAGGCATTCTAATTAATAATTTTTTCAAGGAAATATTTTGGAAAATAAGCAAAAGTAAGTCAAATTAGCATAAACACGGGACTTGCCCACTAAAATACCCCTACTTAGGACTATTTTATCTTTTGTGAATGGAAAAAAAGCCACAAAATACATTTTAGAAAATGTTAATATGGCAGGTAATTTAAGAAACAAATAAGGTGTTATACAAAAAATAAGATTTGTTCATAATTCATACGCTGGAATTAGAACAAATCCTGTGATCCCAACATACGATACAGGCAGATGTTCCTCATAATGGATAACTGGATCATGTGAAGAATAGGGCAGGACAAGAAAGTTTCTTACTGCAAATGTCAACATGCCCTCGGGGAGAGAGTTCTATGGAAGTTTAGGTCCTAACTTTCCTGGGGAAAATTTCAGGGGGTTTTTTTTTTTTTTTTTTTTTTTTTTTGAGCGACGGAGTCTCTCTCTGTCGCCCAGGCAGGAGTGCAGAGTGGCGGGATCTCCGCTCACTGCAAGCTCCGCCTCCCGGGGTCACGCCATTCTCCTGCCTCAACCTCCCGAGTAGCTGGGACAACAGGTGCCCATCACCACGCCCAGCTTATTTTTTGTATTTTTAGTAGAGACAGGGTTTCACCATGTTAGCCAGGATAGTCTTGATATCCTGACCTCGTGATCCCCTCGTTTCAGCCTCCCAAAGTGCTGGGATTACAGGCTGAGCCACCGCACCCGGCCAGGGAGTATTATTTTTAAAGTAGTATTGAACTACTGCCCCCTTAAACAGAAACACACACATAAACACAGATATATTGTTGAGTTATCTTATGATACGCTACACAAATTCTTCTCCATGTTGATAAGCCACTGAAAATAGGAATTCTGAAGAAATTCAGATATCATCCAAGAAGAATCACCCCTACCACATCCATTGCAAGCTAAAGTCTTTGATAAGAAGACGTTCCAGATCTGAAAACATTTTACCCTGAGCCCAGTTATTGTTGAATAAAGTGAATTAACAATAGTTACTTTTTTTTCTTTCTTCCCTACATCAAATATTTAAGGTTTCTCATCTCTTTTTATTTTCCCTCTTGTTTTCCTTTAAATTGCTTGATGTTAAAAGAGCTCAATTTAGTGGGATCATGTAAGCCCCATAGAAGATTGAAATCGACTTTAATTATTCTAAATATCTCAGTTTAAAAGCTTCTTTCAATAATTCTTAAATATTGTCAATTGACCCTGAGTTCGAGATAACTGTTTTTATGCAGATAATCGGCATAAATGGATTAATATTTCATCTCCAATTCTGCTCATTATATTAAAGGAAAGGCCAGTAACTACTTTTGACACCTATAATCTTTACATCTTTTGTTTTTTTAATTTAAAAAATAATCTGCTTGTATCATAAAGATAAATAAATATATAGTAGAGTTACATGGAACGATGACATCTTGTTTTCATTTACTGATACTGGATAAGTTTTTAAAACACAGAAATTTTAGGAATTCCCTGCTCAGAAATAAAGCAACACATTCTAAATTACATATGAAAACACTGGTTGAATTTGTATGTAAAACTGTACATATATAAGTTGAAATAAAATTCAGTTACCTTTAAAATTATATTTTCTAAAATCCCTAAGGAATATAGGAAAAGCTAATATGAGCAGAATATAAACTTGTTATTAATCATTATTACAATGTTTGAAAAGCTTTGAAACATTTAAATAAAGCCCACTGCATATTCATCTAGTATTAATATACATAAACCATAAAATACCTAAATCTTTAAGTCAACACAAAAACTCTAAGTAGATGCCTTATTAGTTCACATAGGTGATATTAAAATCTAGAAAGTAATCATTAAACTCAGCATGAGTGGGTGTCAAGAATATTAATGAAGAAAATGGCATAATTATTATTCTCAAAGTCCCACATGTAATATTTCTATTTTAGCAAAACTAGAAAAGATGTCAAAACTACAAGCTTAGAATTTTGAAAGATTTTTTTTTCAAAATGTGTGGAACATTGCAGCATTTAAAAAAAAATTAAACAGAGCCCCTTATTCAAAATAAATATTTTGTCATTTGCATTTAGTTTCAATATTTCATTCAGTATAATTAATCATTATAATTCAATCCATACACATCTGCTTCTAGCCAAGATAGATTAGCTCCATTTCACCTAGGTGGCTTCTCTTACAAGTAGAAGACCCAGCACATAGCATAATAATATAGTCAAGAAGACTGAAAGTTTCAAAGAGGTAGGTAAACCTCATAAGGACATAGGAGCTTGAGGAGTGACACAGTGTTGTATTCCCTAGGTTTTCTCTTTCTCTTCCATTTTTCCTACACAGGGCATCATAAAGGTCTCTGTCCTAGAACCAATAGGCATAAAACAAACAAACAAACAAAAAAGCTCCAAAAAAAGTATGACAACAAAGCTCCATATTTCTATACTATGCACTGCTTTTTAGCCGAGATGTGGGAAAATGGTGGCATCACCACGGGCCTTTTTTGGCAACACTGATCCAACTGTAGCCAAGCACCAACATAACAATCATACCCTATTCGTGGTTTTCGTGCCAAGAATAAAGTAGATATTCAACCTCACCCAGTTGCTTGGCAGAAGGAGACAGGATGGCTTCTCCTACTGTGTGGTGCTAGCAAACTGAATGGGGGCTGATCTTCTTGAGGAAGAAAATGGTGCTCCAACTTAATGCCAGGGTAGTGTCACTGGAATACAGTTAGTGATGTGATGAACGTCTGTAACAGGCCAAGTTAACCTTGCATGCTGCCCAGAAAATCCAATGCACTGGGAACAGCAGGTATTGCACCAAAGCAGGTTTAATTAGCACAAGGCCAGCCAAGCAGATTAATGGGATATTTATCTCAAATCTTTCTCCTGGAAAGTTCAGAGGCTAGGACTTTAAATAATTATTTGGTGGGCAGGAAATGAAGAAATGGGTGCTGCTTATTGGTTGGAGATGAAATCATAGGAATGTCCAAATGATCTTCATGTGCTGAGAGTTTCTAAGAGGGGGTTCCAAGACAGGTTGAGCCAGTTTCCTGGTATGAATCATGGGTCTGGAAAGAGTCAGTTGGTTTCCAGAATGCAAAATCTGAAAATACCTCAAATACCAATATTTAAGTTCTGACAACAGTGTCATTTTCTATAGGAGCAACTGGGGAAGTTACAAATTCTGTGACCTCCATCTATGTGATTCTCAAGCAGTAAGTGATTACAGAAAGGCAAGATAGAGGACAATGACCAGTTACCATTTTACTATGCCTACATTTTAGCAGAATTCAGGGCCCTCCCATATCCTATTCTTGTGAACTTTCATTAGTCTTACAAAGATGGTTTTGGTCCCTGAGCAAGAAGGTTGTTGGTTTTGAAAAACGACTGTCATCTTTGTTTTAAAATTAACAAAGGCATTTAGCTTGTGAGGTTAAAAGCAAGATGGAGTCAGTTAGATTAGATTTCTCTCACTGAGATAATTTTTGCAAAGGTGGTTTTACCTCCAGCCCCACTTTATAACAATGAGACCTAATAAAGCATTGCAAGAAAGGGCTAATTACCACTCCACTTCACTGTACCCTTGCATATTGTTGGCAGGCACTAACAGTGAGCTGAAACTCATACAGTTGGCATCATCAAGACTGAACTCAAAACTCAAGGCTATAGGACTGAGGGCCAGTCAGAACGCCACTTGTTTTCAACCCTGTAGTCAACTGATTGCAATCCTCTACCCCTACCCAGAGGGAGCTGATCCTCTACCCCTACCCAGCAGCAAAAAAAGTAGAATAAGAAAATGGAAGATAGGTCTAGATGACACTTTAGTTTCATCAACCTCCTGTGGTGACAATGAAATCAGCAGAGAGCTGAACTTCTGCCTCTACCCTACTGCAAGAAATAAGTGATCAACATAATGAAATAACAGGATCTAATTGCTCTATGTAGAACACGTTAGCCAACAATTTTTTAGTGCTCATAAAACATTCATCAAAGATAGAAAATATTATATTCCATAAAACTATAACTAAATTTAAAGAAGTTAAAATTTATAGCATTTTTTTCTAACCACAATGGAATCAAACTAGATTTCAAAACACAGAAATCCTTGGAAATTTTCTAAAATATTAGAAATTCAATAATACATTTCTAAATAATGTATGGATCAAAGAGGTAGTCTCCAAGGAAATTTAATGATATACATAGGACTGAATGAAAATAATAATACAGCAAATCAAAATAACTGGGATGCAGTTAAAACAGTGCCGAGAGGAAAATGTATGTCATTAAATGTTTACATTTTAAACCACAAAAACTCTCAAATCAATCATCTAGTTTCCTCAAGAAACTAGAAAGAAAAGAGCAAAATAAACTGAAAAAAGGAAAATAATAATGTTTGATCAGAAATCAGTGAAACTGGAAAAAAAATAAACCAGCAGAGGAACAAAAACACTGCTTCTCTGACATAAAATAAAACTTATAAAACTTTAGCAGGAACAGCAATAAAAAGAGAAGACATAATTTAACATGTCAAGTATGAAATAGAGATATCACTGTAGACACTGCATTTAATAAAAGGATAATAAGTGAATATGAGGAGTAACTTTACATGCATAATTTCAACAACTCAGAAGAATGGATCAATTTCTTGAAAACTAAAATCTACCAAAACTTAGCCAAGATGTAATGAACAATGTAAACAGTTCTGTAACTATTGAAGCTGTTAAATTTATAAGTGAAATCTGTTTAAAAAATTGCCAGAGTAAGATTATTTCACTGCTGAATTCTATCAAACAAATAAAGAATAATTAACTATGCTCCTTTTTTTTATAGTCTATTGTAAGGGAACACTTCCCTACTATTTGGTAAAGTTACTGTGACTCTGATACCAAACCTAAACAAAGATGATATTTAAAAAAAAAAAAATAACTGGAGAACAATGTCATCTGTAAACATAGATGATAAAACCATCAACAGAATATTAGCAAATCTTATCCAGAAATGTGCAAAAAGCAGTATACCCCATGACCAAACGAACTTTATTCAAATCATGCAAGACTTTTTTAACATTTGAAAACTGATGAAATCTTCATAAAATTGGCTGAAGAAAAAAATCAGAGTAATATTACCATTTTACACAGTACAAATTTCCACATCCATTCAGAATGATTTTTTTGTTTAATTAGAAATAGAGGGAAACCTCTTTGACTTGATGTAGTGCATCTGCAGAACACCCACAGCTAACATTATACTTAATAGTGAAGGTCAAATGGTGTTTTTCTAAGACTGGGAACAAGGCAAGGGCGTTTGCTTTTGCAACATTTCTTCAACATAATACTGGAAGATCATTCCACTGTAAGAAGGGAAAAAAAGGGAAAAAAATGCATACAGATTGAAAGAAATAAAACTTTTTTTTCAGATGACATGATTGTCTATGTAGAAAATCCCAAGGGTGACACACGCACGCGCACACACACACACACACTCTCACACACATGCACACACACAATCTCCTAGAATGAATACATGAGTTAAGTCATAGGATATAAGAGCAATTGTATAAAAAATATACAATTGATTAAAAAATACAGTTGCTACATAAATTGATATATGAATATAAATTAATTTTGTTTCTATATGCTTACAATAAACAAGTGAAAATTGAAATTAAAAGTGCAACATTATTTACTAGTGTTTCAAAGAAAGTAGTTACCTCTATACTTAACCAAATATATATAGTATTTATAGGCTAAAAGTTAAATTATAAAATCATGATGAAATAAACCAAAGCAGCCCTAAATAGATAAATATAGGGTATAAATGGGTAGGAAAACCAAAATAATTTATAGGTTCCTATATCTGTCCATCAAAATATCAGTGATGCTTTATAAAGCACAGAGAAGCTCATTCTAAAATTTACATGAAACAGCACAGAACAGAGGATAGCTAAAATTATCTTGAAAAAGAAGTGGCATCAATTGCTCTGTCAGATGTTAAGCCTTACTGTGAAAGTACAATTTGTAAAAGAAAGTGGTATTCATGAAGTAGAAGGCTCAGATTCATGAAAGAGAAGCAAGAATCATGAGAACAGAGAATCCAGAAAGAGTTTCAAAAAATTAGACCAACAGATTTTGACAGTAGTGTAAAATGATCTAATGGAAGGAGAAACTTTTCAGTACATAGTAGTCGAGTAATTGGATATCCATAAGTACAAAATATTTTCCAAAAGAACCTTTACCTAAAACTCACATATTTTATAAAAAATCAACTAAAACTAGGATCATGAGCCTAATTTAAAACACAAATCTCTAAAACTTCTTAGAAAAAATAAAATAGTAAAGAAAACATCTATGGCTGAGACACAGGGCTAGGTGAAGAGTTCTTGGTCTTAACACTAAAACACAATCCATAAAATAAAATTGATAAACTAGACATCCACAAAATGAAAAATTGTTTTTTTTTCTGCGAAAACTCATGTGAAGAGAAAGAAAATCTAAGCTATAGACTGAAAGAAAATATTTTCAATCCATGTATCCAAGAAATGTATTTCATCTAAAATATATAACACACTCAAAACTCAACAGTATAAAACCAAATCGTCCAATTAGAAAATGGGCAATAGATGAAGAGATATTTTCCAAATAGTGCATACAGTTGATAATAAGCATATAAAAAAGATGTCCAACATCATTAACCATTAGGGAAAGGCAAATTAAAGCAATAGTGATATATCACTACACACTTAGAATGAGGAAAATCAAATAGGATTAACATCAAATGTTCATGAGCATATGAAGTAACTAGCTCGACCATGCTGACATTGCTAGCCAGAATGTAAAACAGACCAGTCACCTGGAAAACGTTGTGGCAATTTCTTACATAACTAAACATTTGTTTATAATATATTCCTGGAATTGTACTCTGGGGCATTTAATTCAGAAAAATGAACACTTATATTAATAAAGCTTGAAAGTAAATATTATAAGCACCTTTGTTCATAATAGCCAAAAACTGGAAATAATTCCAATATCCTTCAATACAAGAATAGTTGAACAAACTGTGGTATATCTATATTATAAAATAATACTCAGTGATAAAAGCAGTAAAATGAGATAGCAATGTAGATAACGCTAAAATAATTATTCTGAGTAAAAATGCTAATCTCGAAAGGTTGCATACTGTACAATTGCATCTATATTACATTCATGGAATAATAAACATACAGAGATTCAGAGCAGGTTAGTTATTGCCAGGGATTAGGAAGCAGAGGTTAGAAGTGGCTAAGATTACAAAAGGAGATCCTTATGATGCAGCTGTCCTGTATATTGACTGTGAGGGGGTGGTAAAACAAATCTGCAGATGGGACAAAATTGCATAGAACTAAGGTCACATACACACTTATCCATGCACACACATGCAAGAATGCATGTAAATCTGGTGAAATCTGAATAAAATGGATGGATCAGGTCGATGTCAATTTTCTGGTTTTGATACACTGCCACAATGCAAGAGGTTACCACTGTAGGAAACTGGGTGAAAGGTATATAGATTTTCTCTCGGTATTAGTTTTTCCAACTGAAGGGGAATCTATAATTATGTCAAAAATAAATAAATAAATCCATCCAGTGTTGACACAAATGTAATGGATAATAAAATCATGTAATTTTTAATGTTTGATGGGATATTGCTTAACGCTAAGAAAATCATTTTTGTTTACCTACTTTTATGAAAAATATATGCCCTTGAGAAGAATTTCTCACATTCCTATGTCATCAGCTCATACGAAAGGTAGCAAGTGATGCAAACTAATGTGTGAATTGCCATAAAACAATAACTGAAATATTTAAATCAAATAAAAATTTGTTACAACAAATAAGATTATTGGTAGGGAACTGATTTCAAAGATATTTTGCATCTATTCCAGAGTTGAACTGCCCCTTAGAGCAGTGATTACATTTTAATAGTTTTTCTAGCCTTTATTATGTAAATATTACATATTATATGAATATATATATTCTTATTTAGATAATTACTTAAAAATAAATTCAGTTTTCAATTACTTTAGGATAAGCTGGTGAAAATAGTCCCCTGTACATATTATGTGCCATGGTTTTCAACCCTGCCTCTAAACCAATAACCTTAGTTTATTCTATATTTGAACATCATATTTAATTTATCTGCTGCATTTTTGTTCTTCAAAAAATTACTATTGTTCTATTTAGCGCTAATTTCACTTTTTTCTCTAAAATATTTTAGGGATTGATGTGTATTTAAAACCTTGTCATGATTATGTGAGGTGAATGACTTATAGTGTTATCTTTTCTTGAAAATCAATTTTATCTTCCTGTTGACTGCATTTTATGCTTTCTTTCCTCTCATCCTAAAAAAAGTTCTGAAATGAAGCCAACTTATAATGAGATGTCCTCTGAAGTAATCAAATATTACACTGAGAGTCATCCATC
Organism: Rhinopithecus bieti; assembly: GCF_001698545.2. NCBI lineage: Eukaryota > Metazoa > Chordata > Mammalia > Primates > Cercopithecidae > Rhinopithecus > Rhinopithecus bieti. The sequence continues at coordinate 2,699,592 of NW_016813094.1, read as the reverse complement.
ACAGAAGGCCTACAAGTTTCTGTTACCTATATCCTTGGAAAATGTGAATTAAGTAATTACAAATAAAAAGTTGACGATATCATTTATGCTGTTTCATTGTGTTAACTTATATGGCTGGTTGGCAACTCTAAAGCTGCGCCAGAGACAGGGGAATGCCATATCTTTGTATGATTTTGTGAATGAGTGACTCATAATTTGAGGTCAATATTGTGCTTCAAATACAAATGACATACCTAATATGGAAGAAAGAGCAAAATCCTATGTCCAGATTACGTATATTTCCGTTTTATTTTGGGTGAGGTCAGTTTGATCAATATACATAGCTGAGCTTTAAATATAGAATGGAATCAAGAAATTCGGTTTGGTAAAAAGAAGTTTTAAAGAGAACAAGATGTTCAATTCTACATTAATCATAGATTACATCAAAAGTCATTAAATGGCAACAGCTAAGACAGAAAAATATCTTAGCTAATTCTTTGTTTTAAAGATATTCTATAATTTATATTTCATTACTCTTTTATTGTAAATTGGAAGGTAAAATATATGTTTCTGTGTGATGTGGGCATATGTGTGTAGAAGTCAACTGTGCTTTGTCAATAAAACACCACGTAGTAATTTTAAATAGGGTTTTCTTTCTGATGAGCTCTACAGTCATCACCATTATATGCAAAATATGAAAGTAGTAAATAATATAAAATAAACCATTATGTGTCTGGGCACGGTGGGTCATCCCAGCACTTTGGGATGCCAAGGTGGGAGAATCACTTGAGGTCAGGAGTTCGAGACCAACCTGACCAACATGGTGAAACCCATCTCTACCAAAAATACAAAAATAAGCCAGGTGTCATTGTGGGTACCTGTAAGCTGCTTGGGAGGCTGAGGCATAAGAATCACTTGAACCCAGGACACGGAGGTTGCCATAAGCCGAGATTGCGCCAATGCATTCCAGCCTGTGCGATAGAATGAGACCCTGTCTCAAAATAAATAAATAAACAACCAACCCATTATACTTTCTTAAAGGGCACATAAAACATTTCTCTTAAAAGTGAAAATATACTGTAGTTATAATAAAAATTTATGTGTCTTTTGTCCACATGTTTGTACCATGGTCCTCAAACCTTTCAGAATATCTAGCCCATGTATCAATTCTAAGATGAAAGAAAAAATTTTGTGAATGAATATTGGGTACAGAAAGTAATTATGCAGTTGGGGTTATCAGCCCAATTCAGTGAACCTACACATGAAATAACATAGGTAGCTCAAGTGACTTCAGAAAATTCCTTCCCACCAACAGTGTATAAGCATTTCCTTTCTTCTGCAGCCTCACCAGCATTTGTTGTTGTTCGACTTTGTAGTAATAGCCATTCTGACGGGTGTGAGATGGCATCTCATTGTGGTTTTGATTTGCATTTCTCTGATGATTAGTAATGCTGAGCATCTTTTATATGTTTGTTGGCCATTTGTATGTCTTCTTTTGAGAATTATCTGTTCATAATTTTTGCCCATTTTTAATGGAGTTATTTGTTTTTTGCTTGCTAATTTAAGTTCCCTAGAGAGTCTAGATATTAGGTCATTGTCAGAGGCATAGTTTGCAAATATCTTCTCTCATTCTGTAGGTTATCTGTTTGCTCTATTAATCGTTTATTTTCCTGGGAAGGAGCTCTTAATTTAATTAGGTCCCACTAGTCTAGTTTTGTTTTCACTGCAATTGCTTTTGGGGACTTAGCAAAAAAA
>NW_016813094.1:2671660-2697590 GCF_001698545.2 Rhinopithecus bieti | reverse complement strand
AAAAAAAAAAAAAAAAAAAAAACTTTTGCCAAGCTTGATGTCGAGAAGACGATTTCCTATTTTGTCTCCCAGGATTTTTATAGTTTGAAGTCTTACGTTTAAATCTTTAATACATTTTGAGTTGATTTTTATATATGGTGAAATGTAGGGGTCTGGCTTCAATCTTCTGCATATGGCTAGCCATCTATCCCAGCACCATTTTTTTAATGAGGTGTCCTTTCTCCATTGCTTGTCTTTGTTGACCTTGTTGAAGATCAGATGATTGTAAGTGTATGGCTTTCTTTCAGAGTTTTCTATTTTGTTCCATTCGTCTATGGGTCTGTTTTTGTACCAGTACTGTGATAATTTGGTTAATTTAGCCTTATAGTATAATTTGAAGACAGATTGTCTGATGCCTTCAGCTTTGCTCTTTCGCTTGGGATTACTTTGTTTGGGCTCTATTTTGTTCCTATATAAATTTTAGAATTTATTTTTTCTAATTCTGTGAAGATGTTGGTAGTTCGATTGGAATAGCACTGAATTGATAAATTACTTTGTGCATTATGGCCATTTAAAAAATATTGATTCTTCCAATCAATAGTGGAATGGTTTTCCATTTATTTGTATAATTTCTGATTTCTTTCAGCAGTGTGTTGCAGTTCTCCTTGTAGAGATCTTTCACCTCTTTTGTTAGATATATTTCTAGGTATTTGTCTCTTTTGTGGTTATTGTAAGTGGGATTGTGTTCTTGGTTTCACTCAGTCTGGACATTGTTGGTGCATAGAAATGCTACTGATTTTATACATTCATTTTATATTCTAAAACTTTATTAAAGTTGTTTATCAATTCTGGGAGTCTTTTGGCAGTCTTTAGGATTTCCTAGGTTTAGAATTATATCATCCATGAGGAAAGATAGTTTTACTTCTTTTTTTTCCCCCTATTTTCATGCCTTTTATTTATTTCTCTTGCTTGATTGCTCTGACTAGGACTTCTAGAACTACGTTGAATAGGAGTTGTGAGCATGGGCATCCTTGTCTTGTTCCAGTTCTCAAAGGGGATAGTTCGAGCTTTCGCTTAGTCAGTATGATGTTGGCTATAGGTTTGTCACAAATGGCTCTTATTATCTTGAGGCATATTTTCAATGCCCGGTCTTTTGAGAATTTTTATCATGCATCTTATCGAAAGCTTTCTCTGCATCTATTGAGATGATCTTATGGTTTCTATTTTTGATTCTGTGTATGTGGTGAATCACATTTGTTGATTTCTGGATGTTGAACCAGCCTTGCATCTGAGGGACAAAACTTACTTGATCATGGTGTATGAACTTCTTGATATGCTGCTGGATTTGATTTACTGGTGTTTTGTTGAGGATTTTTGCATCTATGTTCATTTGAAATATTGGTCTGAAGTTTTCTTTTACTGTTGAGTCTCTGCCAGATTTTGGTAACAGGCTGATGCTGGCTATACAGAATGGGTTAGGGAGGAGCTCATTCTGCTCAATTTTTTAGATTAGTTTTAGTAGGATTGGTACCAGTTCTTCTTTGTCTGTCTGATAGAATTCAGCAATGAATCCATCCTCCAGAACTCTTTTGCTTGACAAGTTCTTTATTAGTCATTCAATTTCAGAAGTTGCAGTCTGGAGATTTCTCAAAGAAATTCAAACAGGGCTAACGTTTAACCCAGCAATGACATTACTAGATATATACATACCCCCCAAAAATAAATCATGTTACCTGAAAGACATATGCATTTGTATGTTCATCGCTGTGCTATTAACAATAGCAAAGACATGTAATTAACCCAAGTGTCCATCAATGGTAGGTCGGATAAAGAAAATGTGGTACATATAAACCATGGAATACTACACAGCCATAAAAAAGAATAAAATTATGTCCTTTGCAGCAACATGGATAGAGCCATAATCCTAAGCAAATTAATACAGGACTACCCAACTAAATACCGTATGTTCTCATTTATAACTGAGAGCTAAGCATTCAGAACATATGGGCATAACTATAGAAACAATAGACACTGTGAATTACTAGAGGGTGGAATGAGGGGAGTTGGGTTTATGAACTACCTAGCAGGTACTAAGCTCACTACCAGGGTGACCAGATCTGTACTCCAAACCTTAGCATCATGCAGTATCCCCATGTAAACAATCTGCACATGTATGCCCTGTATCTAAAATAAAATTTGAATTTTTTTCAAAAAAGAAAATTCAAATGATTTACCTCCTCCAAAGAATTCCACCTTCAGCCAATTGTACCTCAATTTCTTTTCTTTTCTTTTCTTTTCTTTCTTTTTTTTTTTTTGAGAGAGAGTCTTGCTAGGTCGCCCAGACCAGAGTGCATTGGCGCCATCTCGGCTCACTGCAGGCTCCGCCCCCCAGGTTCCTGCCATTCTCCTGCCTCAGCCTCCCGAGTAGCTGGGACTACAGGTGCCCGCCACCACGCCCGGCCCATTTTTTGTATTTCTAGTAGAGACGGGGTTTCACCGTGTTAGCCAGGATGGTCTTGATTTCCTGACCTCGTGATCCGCCCACCTCGGCCTCCCCAAGTGCAGGAATTACAGGCGTGAGTCACCGCGCCCGACTGATTTTAACTCAATTTCACAGTGGAATTTATATGTTTATTAAACTTAGGCACCTCCTTGGCTATATAAATCTTTCCAGTACAATGCAAATACCAGATTGTTAGCATACATTAAACAAATAAGGGCTCCTTGGGAATAGGCAGGACCCCTGGTTGTGGTAGGAAGATAAAGGGGCTCAAAGTTAATTCATGGGACTCCCTGTTTGCAGAAAAGGGTCTAAATGCTGATCAATGTCCTAAGACAAGATTGGCCCCATTTTTGAATAATAAAAAAATACAAGTCTGTGTTCTGCTTGGTGTGCAAAAGAGCGCGTTGATGCATTTTCTCATTCATTTGATCAGCCTAGACTTAGTCTACAATTAATAAACTACTATTAAATGAATTCTGAAAATAATACTGGAGAATATATATAGTTTTATGTAGAAAAAGTAAATTAAGAAATTAATTCTTCTAATTTTCTGTGAATTTTAATTTATTTTCACTTAAAAATGAGACTGGCCAACTACCCTATGATTGGAATTTTAGGTAATTAATTTTACTAAAGGAAGGTAGATTGCACATAACAAGAACTGAATACTTATGATACAAATAAAATTATTTAAATATGTTATATTCACATATAACCCAGGAAATTTAAAACAAATATGAGTGTATGTTCTGATTGGTGTGCGAAAGGACAAGTTGATGCATTTCCACACGCATTTGATCAATTATTACCAATCTTTGAATAGACAGACTGAAGGGAGGTATTTTTTAAAAACCTTGTTAGATAAATTTGGTCTGTACACATATTTCACTAACAATGTAGTTCTTAAATTACACTGCCTTAATAATATATTATATAAATGAGAAATTAATATACCCTCAAAACAGCATCTTTTGTAATGTTTGAATCTATAGGTTAAAGTAATATTATGCCAAAATTTAAACTAAGCATTTTAGATGGCCCCAAGGCACCAGTGGACCAACAAAAATTATCAGATTGGAAGATAACTAGATTTGACCTCATACAGATGTTTAAGAGATATCCTTAAAGAAGACTCCCGATAAATCACAAGGAACAGAAAGGATATTTCTGCTCGCCTCATTTCTAGGCTGATCTTTTGTGATTTTACAGCCACCCATGGTAACAATTTGCAGTCTTATACTCACCTTCCTTATGCTGAAAATATGTTTGCCCCCTTCATGTGTGTTAATGTGCCTGAAATCCCCAAATTGGATGGAAGTAAATGGGCACTTTCAATATCACTTTTCATCTTGGGATAAGAGTTTATCACAGTCTTGTGGAAACTTATGTTAACAGTTTACTTAAGTAGACACAATAATCAGCAGTTAAAGCATTGTCTTATTGGGAAATGGGAAAGACCAAGAAGTAGGTGATATAAAAATCGGATTGTTTGGTTTTCCTTTTCTCTCCCTCTTAGCTCCTAGAATGAATGCTCTTACAGCTCAGACGTCTCTTTTTTTAAGACAAATTTTGACTGTGCTGAGACCAGGGCTTATCAGTTTTTGTATCTAAAGAAATCTTTATGTTTATAAATCGATGCTATAGGTTAAAGGTAGCTTTCTATAACTGTGGGTTAGTGCTCTTAAAGTGCTTATCCAAATTCCTATTCTACAGGAATGAGAATTTACATTTTATCTGTGTCTCCCAAGATTGCCACAATGGTGACCTCACTTGTGTCTAGTAATTTTATTTATTACTAAATTTAGCACATTAAAAACAGGAAATTTTGAACTTTTCTTTGGAGTTAGCAACTTCGTGACTTCCATTTGCTTAAGCATTCGTTACATGCTCTCATGCCTTCCTCTCGTTTAATAAACTAATTCGTAAATTTTAAATTTCATGTCACTCTGTATAGCATGATAAAATCTCATGCTGTCCCTCCCTTTAGTCATCCTAATCCCATACTCCTGTCAGAGGCATTTTATCATCTGACATCAACACAAGAAGGGTGAGTAGAGTACAACAAGATATTTTGAGAGAGAGGACACATTTACATAATTTTTTACAGCATATTGTTGCACTTGTTATATTTTATTGTCAGTTATTGTTGTTAATCTCTTATTATGCCTGGTGTATTAGTTAAACTTTATTATAGGTATGCATGTGTAGGGGAATAATGGCATCTACAGGGTTTGGCACTATCCACAGTTTCAGACAATCCCTGGGGGTCTTGGAGCACATCACTCATGGATAAGGGCAGATTACTGCATATTATGCTACACGATTATTACTCAGAAGTAAATATTATATTACATATGTTTTTACTTGACTCTTTTAAATGTTCTATTGTGAAATAAGAATGTGGAAAACTACATGGAATCAAACCATACAATTTAGCCAATAATTATGAAGCAAACATCCGAGTAAATACTATTTATGTCCAGAGCTTGCCTTCACCTGTCCTGTCAGTTATAACTCGTCCGTCGTCTCTTAAGCTAGTCACTATAATGGATATATTTTTCCTGTGTAGCTCACTTTTAAGCACAATTAACACCTGGAGAAGTGTGCTTTCAAATACTATATATAAATCTGAATTGCAAATTAAACTCTAGCAAGCTATTATAAACTAAATTACTACTATCACATCTTTTTATAAGCTAAGCAAATTATAGGGAAAAGTATTATTTATCCCAATTGAACCATGATGAAATTGAAATTGTTCTCCATAAAATATCATAATTTACAGAGTTGTAAATTTTAGAACCAGTTCTGACACCCAGTCTTCATGCCTCTTTCACTCCTTTCTTTTTTTTCCTGACAAAATAGAAAGACACTTAATGTTGTAAAAAGAAACTGCATTAAGAATACAAAGGCATTCTTGGTTCTCTTCCAAGGTCAGCTGTCATCTTTGCTTTGTGTGCTGGGTACATCACTTAATTTTTTTTTATATAGAAATAAATATAAAATTAAATGATAGACATTAAACTACCTCATAAATTAAGTGACTGTCAAAACTGTGACTGTTATTTTTCTCTTAAACAGAAATTCTAGTCATGGGACAAAATAATTATTAAACATAATAATGATTATGGTGATAACTATCATTTATGGATTGCTTATTGTCAAGCATGCTAAGTACTGTATATACAGTTTATGATTTATCCTTATTGACTTAAAATCAAGAATGAAATCCAATCCGCTCCATCTAGATTCCTCACTTTTATCAGTTCTCCTGAATCGTTAGCTGTATACCTCTATAGCTGTTGTCTATATTTATTCATCTATGTATCTAGCTACCTATACATGTGAATACACAAACCTATACAATAAAATAGGAAGAACATTTTACAGTTTAGTTTTTGATTAAGATAATTATATACATTGTATATGTGCCTATAAATGTGATTTTAGTGTGAAAACATTCTAAATTATTTGTTAAATCAAATACTTGAACTATTTTAAAAGTTAATAATTGTTCAATATGTGAATACATTTAAGAACCAAAAGAAATGAAAACATTTTAACTTAAATGATGTGTCACTAAACCTATTTATTAAACTAATATCACATAATAGTTTTATAGTTGACAATCTCTTTAGAAAAGCATGTGATAACCAGTAATTTAGTCAAGATTTCAATAAAAAGCATATTCCTTTCATTAATATGTTTATAGAATGTCTAATATTGATAAGGATCATCTATGTAGAATTATATGTAAAAGGACTTATGTTTTATTTTACCAAAATAAAATACTGTTTCAAAGGTACTGTTACGATTTGGCTGTGTCTCCAACCAAATCTCATCTTGAATTGTAGTTCTCAGAATTTGCATGTGTTGTGAGAAGGACCTGGTGGGAGAAACTTGAATCATGGGTGTGGTTTCACCCATACTGTTCTCATGGTAGTGAATAAGTATCATGAGTTTTATAAGGGGTTTCCACTTTCACTGCTCTCTCATTCTCTCTTTGCCGGCTGCCATGTAAGACATGCCTTTCACCTTCCACCATGATTGTGAGGCCTCCCCAGAACCTGGAACTGTGAGTCCGTTAAACCTCTTTTTCTTTATAAATTACAGAGTCTCGAGTATGTCTTTATCAGCAGCATGAAAACGGGCTAATACAGGTACTATTCAAAATCAGTAATTATTTCAATTACTTATGTAATTGACTAAGTTAGTTGAATTTATGTGATATTTAAACAGCTTGATAGTTTTATTTGAGCTAGTTTATCTGCTAGTATTTTATGTTTTTATGTATTTCATCATAACTATGTATTTCTCCTTTCTTCTTTTTCTTCCTGTCTCCCTTCCTTCTTTTCCTCTTTTACTCCCTCCCTTCGTTCATGTGGATAGAATATGGTGATCAAATTTAATTTCAATTTTAGTTGATAATTGTTAAAATTAGTTAAGATTCAATAATATTACAGTAATTTAGCACAGTGTTTACCAATATTGGGCTATGTAGCAGATAACTATGTTAGCAAATAAATCTGTGACATTAATTAGCTCTTAAAATCAATAAAATTTTAGGAAAGTCATTTCCTGAAAGAGTAATTCAAATTAGGAAAAAAATGTAATATCCCCCTCCCTTACTTTTCTGCTATATTTGAACTTTCGTTGCATTCTGCCCTCATTCATAACTAGATAAAATAAATGTAATTAATTATTGCTAGCTTTATTATTAGAGAGTTAAATAGAAGAACTGATGGGGAAAAAATTAACAGCACACTGTACCACTATTTACTGTTTCATCCTTGGGATTTTGGATAACTCATTATTTCTACATTTAAAACTTCCCAAGCCATTTTTCTAACAACCTTGACCAGCAGACTTGAGGTAGGTAACCTGCTTTAAATTGCTTTGGATAACTCATGTAGAAATATTCTCAATGCGTGCAGTTGCTTTGTGTATTTATAAGCTCTAGTGCTCTACCATGAAGTTTGAATTAACACAACTATAGAAATGAGCTGATAATGCCCTTAATTTCTTAAACTATACCTCTCATTTCAAGACTTTCCCATCAATGCTTTTAGAAAAAGATACAATGTCTCTGATTTTATTCACATTTTCCTAGAATAGGAACACAATATGCACTTATCTTTATTTTCAACGTCTCTTAATATTAAAATTACAACATTTGACATTTGTATGCTACTTTAATTTTTACAATATGGCCAGAGTTTTCTAATATGTACTTTAAGGTGTCTCCAAGTTACAGGTCTACAAATTAACACAAACAAAAATATTCAACAATATTTCCCTGAAGAAACCATTTAATCATGGTAATGCAATCAAACCTGCTAACTCGTGTAAGCCCACATATTTATTATAACTATTTAATTTTAGAAATCAACAACCCTCATGAACATTAAAAGTGTCATCCACACACTTTTAACAACTATATTTTAATGCCATAAGCATCAAGTGTTTGAAAGAAATCACCATAAGGTAGGTTTTATGAATTTTCAATGGACTGTGTGCTTTGTTAAATGCACACCTCAAAAATATGTGACATTCTTTCTGTCCTACTACCACTCATATAAATAATCTTCTGTCAAATGTGTGGTGTCCCATCTATCCAGATAGAAGCCACATTTTAAAGAAGAATCCTGGGCCATGGCTTTATTTTGCCTAGATTTAAATCCCCTGCATTTCTTATTATATTCAAAACCTTACTAAGGCATATAGAAAGGAGGTAAGTAGCTATAAGACATATCTGTCTCTTTGTGTATTTTATCTAAATGTCTTTAATGCTCTCTATTATTCTAAAATTAGTTTTTATTTTAAAGTAAATATGTCAACAACTTCATGTTGTAATGTATGTATCTATGTAATCCTTGTGCATGTCTCCTTTAGCACATACATGACCATTTCTCTAGAGTACATACTTGTGGAACCATAAGCAAATAATTACGGGAAAAAAAGGAGCAAATGAATTTGGAGAGAATCTGGAAGGCAATGAATTCCATTCTTTTAAACTGAATTTTGAAAACACCAAGAATAGCCAATCATATGTAGAATTCTAATAAAAGGACATTCAAACAGATGCATATGTAGAATTCTAATAAAAATGTATTCAAATAGAGGCATATGTAGAATTCTAATAAAAGTATATTCAAATAGAGGTGTATGTAGAATTCTACTTGTTTACTAATTGCAATTCTAACTATGTAGGAGAGAATATAATCGAGAGCTATAGTTTAGGGAAATACTAAGTGTTATTTTCATGGAGATGTAAAAAAGTAGACTGCTTTAAAAATATTTAGCAATAGTTGATGTGTGAATAATAGAAAACGTGAGAAATAAGCTTAGATTTGTTGAAAGAGAGCAGAAAAATATACTACAGACATGACAGACCAGGCTAGTAGAATCAGTGTATTTCATCTTAGAAAAAAAAAATAAGTGTAGGTATAAAATAGACTAGATTTGAGGGTCAGAGTCCAGAGACAGGACTACCTTTATTTATTTTATTTTTTAAAAAATGCACATGGCATTTATCATGCTTCAAGGACATCAGTAATAATCTGTAAGTCATAATAAATAGTTCAAACATCACCATAACAACAATGTGAAGTAAATCAAGAGCTTCAAGTAGAGGAGTAGGCACAGGCATATATTGCCTTTAAACATGCTATACTTGTGTCAGTGTTAGCAAGAATGAAATAGGAGCACTAACTCAGAAACCTGTGCAGAACTCCTGCTTGGACAGAAGTCAGGCTGCCTTAGGAAGTGCTGGGATTACAGGTGTGAGCCAGTGCGCCCGGCTCAGAAATATCTTATAATCAACATTGCTCACTGGCATTCTCTTAAATAAGCCATTAAGTACATTTAGGGACATCTACCAACAAGTCTGTCACACCTGGTTTTTCTGCCAGCGACAGAACAGATCACAGCTTCTTGGCTGAGTCCATTGTAAAGTAGCTTGTATTTAGGGGGCATGAACAAAATAATTTTCACTATATCTTTAAATATTGGATTCACACTCAGGAAAGTGAGAATGTCACACTGTGAGACACACAGGAGACAAAATTGAATGAAGGCAAAGACATGTAACATCTCCCATCTCATTTTCATTCTATGGCATATGCTCATTGAATAAAATAATTCATGAATCGTTTGAAATACTTGTCTCTGTTACATTACCACTTCTTTCATCCTTTCATCTCTCTCCTTCCAACCTTTCTTTCTTCGTTTCTTCCATTCTTTTGTTGTTGTTGTCTTCTCTTAGTACATATCTTAAATACATGTACACTAAATGCATAACTCATTTGACCTGAAACCCAGCAGTTTCTCTTTAAAATCATTAGTATGTATAAATAAATTTTTTATTAAGTTTTTTAATCTCTTCTACTTACCTGAGCAATATCTAATTAACTGAACACTGAGTTCCTACATCATTGCTATGTGATCAAATAGATACCCATTATCTACAAGCTGTCTTTGAACAACAAATTATTTTTCTTCAATCAGAAGTTAATGTAGATATAAATGAAGTTAAAAAACACGTGGTTTATGTATTGATATCTTTCCTTATTACGACTTCTTTCACCCAGCATTTTCCACAGTGTGCAAGGAAGCAACTGGAACATGAAACATTAGGATAAAAACAAATGGTGAGCCAGGGAACTGAATACATTGTCTGCATAGACCATATCTTTAGGCAGCTGTGGGATGACTTTCCTAAAGCTGTCTCATTGTTTCTCTCTCCACTATTATAGAGTGTATTTCAACACATTTCAAAGTCTGTGAACTAACAGGATATTACCAAACACAGAGGATACTCACTTTTCTAATTTAGTAAGGCAAAAAATTCAAAGATTGATTGACTTTTTTCTGATAACAAAAGAAAATGTTATCAAAATCTCAATTTTGGTATTTCTTAAAAATGTATCTAATGCTCTTTTAAGAATCCAATTTTCATGAGCCCAAGAATTTCCATGTTTGAGTGTACTGTTTGTCTCCTCCTTGTATGGAACAGTTTATCTTCATGATTCACTCAACAAAGATACATTCTGAAAAGTGTGTCGTTAGATGACTTTGTCATTGTGCAAACATCATAGAGTGTAATTATGCAGACCTAGATAGTATAGGCTACTACACACCTAGGCTGTATCTGTATGGGTTAGCCTATTACTCCTAAGCTACAAAGCTGCACAGCATGTTACTGTGTTGAATACTGTAGGCAATTGTAACTATTTGCTTATCTAAACATATCCAAACACAGAAAAGTTACAATAAAAATATAGCATAAAATACAAATAATGGTGCACCTGTATAGGGCATTTACAATGGGTAGAGCTTGCAGGACTGGAAGTTGCTCTGGGTGTCAGTGAGGGGTGAGTGAATGTGAATGCCTAGGACATTACTGTACACTACTATAGACCTTATAAACACTGTATACTTAGGATACACAAAATGTATTTAATTTTTTTCTTCAATAATAAATTAAACTTAGCTCATTTAAACTGTTCTTACTTTATAAACTTTAAAACCTTTTTTAAAAAAAAACTTTTGCCTCTTTTGTAACAACTCAGCTTGAAACACAAATTATACAACTTTACAAAATATTTTTTCTTTATATTCCTTTTCTTATTTTTGTATTTAAAATAATTTTAAACTGTTTTGTTAAAAACTAAGACCCAAACACATACATTAGCCTAGGCCCACATAGGGTCAGAATCATCATTACCACTGTCTTCCATTGGCACATCTTGCCCCACTGGAAGGTCTTCAGAGACCACACTATGTATGGAGCTGTCATCTCCTGTGATAATAATGCTTCCTTCTGGAATACCACCTGAAGCTGTTTTATAGTTCACAATTTTTATAAGTAGAAGGAGCGCACTATAAAATAAAAATAAAATATGCTAAATACGTAAACTAGTAACATTATTGTTTATTACCATTATCAAGTATTGTGGACTGTCCATGACCTCATGTGTCCTGTTTTTATACGACTGGCAGAACAATAGGTTTATTAACACCAGCATCACCACAAACACGTGAGTAATGGATTGTGCTACAAAATTAAGATGGCTATGATGTCTCAAGGTGCTTGGAATTTTTCAGCTACATTGTAACCTTATGAGACCACTATTGTATATACAGTCCCTGCTTGACTGAAACGTCGTTATGCAGCATATGACTGTGTGAATGGGCCATCAACAGGCCTAATCTACCGATTTATGGCCTTTCTCCCTTAGCAAGAGTAGTAGCAAGGATTTACCTTTACATAAAGCATTTAATATAAATTATATGTAAAAATACAATCAAATATATAAGCACATAGTGAAACTCATTGACCAATCACGAGCATGATAAGGATTCTGCAACTAACAATAGTGAGTTGCCAGTGAGGCAAAATATACTTCCAAATCCTAAATTGAACCAATGATATCAAAGAAACTTGATATTAGATAAATGATAGAATAACCTTAGCTCAGGTATCTTTTCTAATTATAAAAATAATGCAAATGATGTAGAAAAAATATTTTTGTTGTAATTATGTATCGAACTTTTATTTTTGCTTTCTTTTTGGACTACTGAATTATACTATGTTGTAGTTTTGGAAAACCTCTCCAACTGTGTGTTCCCTGTGATCTCACACCAACACAACTACATGGAAGACTTCTGTGACCTCGAAATATGTAGTGATATCTTCCCACCAGCAAGCAAGCAATCAGTTTTGTAGTGGACACCAACTGGGTTTCCTCCATTCAATTCCAACAATACCTACCTGGAGATAATGTCAGATCCCACAGGCTGGGGTCTCAGTCCCCCAAACTGACCGTTCTTCAGACACCAGTAACAAGTTTAAGCCTCTGCAACTTCTGACCAACTGGCTTCAAGTTGGGGTTCCTACAACCCCTTCTATATGTTTGATTAATTTACTGGAGCAGTTCACAGGACTCAGAGAAGCAGTGACGTTTCCCAGTTTATTCTAGAGGATATTCTAAAAGATAAAGATGCAGAAATGCACAGGGCAAAGTATGGGGGACAGGGCAGCATTTACATGTCACCTCCGGGTGCACCGCCCTCCAGGAACCTCCATGGGTTTGGTTATCAGGAGGCACTCCGAACCCAGTCCTCCTGGGTTTGCATGGAAGCTTCATGATGGAAAGCATTCCTTCTCCAAGGGTATGGGGCAGGTTCTTCTCTAGAATGGGAGTCTTATGACCTGCAATCAAAAAGGCAGGCAGGGGAAGTTTAAAGTCCTGCTATGGGGCAAGTGAAAGGAGGGCAGGAGAAGGTCAGAGAGATTCTCATTCCTGAGGCCTGCTCCTGTGGCCAGGCACACGAAACATTATAACAAAAGACAATTATAACAAGGGCTATGGGTGTTAGGAACCAGGAACCAGGAAAGAAAAAGCAATGTTATGTATATATCCTTACACCACAATTGCATTATATTTTCTCAGTTATTTTCAAGAGAACTCCATTTGTTAGGTACAATTATATTTATATTATATAAAAAGAAGCTGCAGCAGAGACTTAAGCAATTTACTCAAGGACACACAACTGTTAAATATTAAAGAAGTAAAACCAAGAAAAGTACTGGGATTAAAGTACTCACAAATTTAACCACAGTAATTATTCAATATTTATTTGCTTCTTTTAGTATATTAACATTCTGGCCTTCTTTCTATCCTTTTATCTCCTTAGCTCTGGCTCCCTCATATTTTTCTTCAATGTATGTATTTTAAAATGTGCGATTATAAACCATCTTAAAAGTTGCATGATCATGTTTTGTTCTTAATGTGTAAAATCTACTAAAACATTTTCAAAGGTTTCTGGTGATATTTAATATTAAACCTTAAGAGGAGAAATTTAATTGAGATTTGGCTTTTTAAAAATATCTTCAAATACACCCTTTAAATATTTTAATTATTTACACAATAACATGTCTATCACAGACTATTATAATAGCATATACTATTTATTTTAATACATATGAATAATATATACAATATATGTAATATGTGTGATAAATTTTATACATTATATGTTATACATTATCTATAGTGTATATAATATATAAGTATCAAATAAAATATATTTAAAAAATTTGCATGCATACAATAACTGTTTTATCTATTATACCAGAAAATCCTACACATGCATGATATTGCCTGTTTCACTCATTCTCACCAATGTTATTATTTTGTCTTTGACTTAATTTTAAATTTTATGAAAGGCATGTTTGTTGATATGATTTGGGTTTGTGTCGCCTGCCTGGTAGAAGGTGATTGAATCATGGGCCGATTTCCGCCTTGCTGTTCTTGTGATAGTGAGCTCTCATGAGATCTTGTTGTTTAAAAGTGTGTAGCACCTCCCGCTTCGCTTTCTTCCTCCTGCTCTGGCCATGTAAGATGTGCCTGCTTCCCCTTCACTTTCTGCCATGATTGTTAGTTTCCTGAGGCCTCCCAGCCATGCTTCCTGTACAGCCTGTGGAACCATGAGCCAACTAAACCTCTTTTCCTTATATATTACCTAGTCTCAGGTAGTTCTTTATAGCAGTGTGAGAATGGACTAATACCTTTGTCTTAAAAACAGAAAGTATTCATAAGAGTGAAGTTAAAATAATATAAACAATAAAAGTTTAGATATTTGGAAAACGTGTCTGTGCACAGAAAATTTACACTATTTTAGCATTTTAAGTTTATTTTATACAACATAAGCATGAAATCATACTTCATATACTGTTTTGTAAAATGAATTTCAAATATTTTATATATTGTTTAATTAAATGAAAAAATCAAAGCCAAAATATAGAAGACATTTTTCATACATTACATAGATTAATGAAAAAATCCATTATTGAAGACTGAGGTATCTTGCCCCATTCTCCTCCTCTATCAACCCATGTCATCATGTTGTATTCATCATATACATGAATGACTTTATAATCTTACTACAAATACAATAAACCCATAAATTATATTTCCACTAAGTTTACATCATCTCGCTGATCATACTTTATTGTCTTCCTGAAACAATGTTTGATATTGATGGTGGTGGGTGAAAACTTTTCCTATGTTTGAACTCTGTTCAAAATTAATAATATAAAAATACAAACTAAGATGATGATTGAAATGCAATATTACATTAACTCAGGGCTCTAGTTTTAGTCCCATTGAAAAATGTGCTGAGGTGTTAGAACCACTCCAGATTTACCCAGTGATGGACTGAGAAAGTGAAAAATATCTCCCTGCCTGTGATCGAGGAAAGTGGGTTAATCCTTTCCCTAGTTTATTTAAAGAATTGTACATTATTGGCAAGAAAAATCAATTATCAGGTCCAATGCAAGAGAAGTAATAGTCACAAGAAGTGATGAGTAGTGAACAATAACATATATTAGCCTATGCCAGCATACAAGTACAGATACATGAAAATTAGAATTTCAACATCAAATAATGCCCTCTGAATACAGCATTAAAAAATAAGTGGATGGCCAAAACTTTTCTCAACATCTTAAGTGATTGCCCACCTATTATTAAAAGTCATTTTATATATCCTCTTTTGGGTAAAAATATTGTTGAAAGTTTCTCAATTGTGGCCAATGATTGTGTTTTGGAATGACGGAAATAGCAGTGTCTAGAGTGTCATTCATTTGCACGTGACTTAAGAAAAGAAAGATAAAAAATATTCTTGGACATATCATAAAACTCAAGTCAAGAAAAATGGTTGAATATCAAGGACAAATGTACATAGGACCCAGTTTGTTGTCTGTATTTCTCTCTGTGACTTCCTCTGTCTTAGCTCTCATCCTTTCTTTTTTGTTTTTGTTTGTTTTGTTTTGTTTTTTTCTTTTCTGGATTCTGGAACTCTCAATTTTCTACTTTATACAATAGTAAAGTACACAGTTATCCTCAAAGCTTTGTATCTGACAAGCCAAGATACCAAATTCTCTCTGAATCCTTGTTTGAAAAGTTTTATTTAGAACTCTGATTTGTTATAGGACAGTAGCCACCAATTGCAGATGGCAAAAACACTTTGCAAGTAAACTAGCAGGTAATGAAGAGAGAAAAAGGGCAAAGTCAGGAAAAGTTGTACTGTGCAGAGAATGTCATTATTTGCATGAAAATCTGATATAAGATAATCAAAGCATAAACTCAGTCTTACCACTTATACTCTTGTTGCCACAAATGACTTTCAATAATATTGAATGCATTGCAATGATTCCACATAAAATGCAATTACTTGCCTAAATAAAGAACACAATCCAAATGAATATCCAACTGTAGCAACTAGAGGGGTTGAGGGGTGGCTACTGTTGTGAGTTCACACACTTACTTCGGCATTACGTCTAATGGTTCTGCAAACTAAGGTCTTAATGATGATATTTTACCACCATCAAGTAGCATGTATGCAATAGGCAGTTAAAGGAAGATTGCTCATAACTTTCATATTCACCAAACAGGAAAATGAATAGCAGTTTTGCAATGGTCTTTATGCTAGAAAATATATTAAGTGGTTAAGGGCTCTGATGTACATAAGAGAAGTAACAGTTAACAGACACAATTTATTGACCTCCTCCTATTATTTTTTTAATAAGCAACATATTGAGAAGAATAGCTAATTGTAGCTTATTTTGCCTTAATTTACTAATTTCTGTTTATGTAGATTCTTGCATCTAGCCTTTTCCAAAAGGATAATATTAACAATCTCTTGTTCATCACACTTGGTGTTTTCTTGGACTCATAACTCTTTTAAACATCAGTTGATTTATTTATTTCATATTGTGGGCTTTATTAACACTGAATTTCATAATTATTCCTTAAAAATACTATTTGAATCCCCCAAATATGTTTTTTGAGACAGAATTTCACTCTTATTGCCCAGGCTGGAGTGCAGTGGCATGATCTTGACTCACTGCAACCTCCACCTCCTGGGTTCAAGCAATTCTCCTGTTTCAGCCTCCCGAGTAGCTGGGATTACAGGCCTCAGCCGCCACGCCCGGCTAATCTTTTGTATTTTGTTTTTTTTTAGTGGAGACGGGGTTTCATCATGTTGGCCAGACTGGTCTAGAAATCCCGACTTCAGGTGATCCACTCGCCTCAGCCTCCCAAAGTGCTGAGATTAAAGGCATGAACCACTGTGCCCGGCCAAATCCCTCAAATTCTTAAAACCACTACCCAAAGCTGAGGTATATGCTTTAAGTTTTTATTGTTAGCAGAAAATCTTGATTTTATTTTCATCTTATCAAGCCATAAAAAATTGCTTCAAAGAGCATGGATCTAAACAACTTTAAAAGATATGTTTATCTGGTATGACTAATATTCTTTGTGAAATGTCATCACAAAGATCAATATGCATTGTAATTTAACATTCTTTAATCATAGTGGAAAAATACACAAGGAGTGGTCAGGGTGAGATGTAGCACAACTTGGAAGTAGTTTTCAGATCATTTTGTTCCCACTCCTGAGGCTCCCCTGAGATATCTTAATTCAAATGCATAGGTGTCCATAATTTCCTAGCAAGCATTGTAATTTCAGGTTTAAATGTTATGTAGCAGTGTTTCATCATGTTTCGTGATTATCTGAGCCTTTTTTTTTTTTTTTTAGATCAGTGTTTTTTTTTAAAAGTCTTCCCACCTAACAAAATCACTGATTGTTTGCTTTGACTATTTCAAATCAAGGCATGGAGGACAGGTGTTTCTCTTCTGTGATGCCTTCTTAAAGGCTAAAATTTTCAGAAAAGAAGGTCTTAATAAGTAATACCATACAAGCTCATTATTATTATTATTATTATTATTATTTTGAGATGGAGTCTCGCTCTGTCACCAGGCTGGAATGCAGTGGCATGATCTCGGCTCACTGCAACCTCTACAGTGAGGTTCAAGCAATTCTCTTGCCACAACCTCCTGAGTAGCTGGGATTACAGGCACCTGCCACCACACCTGGTTAATTTTTATATTTTTAGTAGAGATGGGTTTTCACCATGTTGGCCAGGATGGTCTTGATCTCCTGACCTCATAATGTGCCCACCTCGGCCTCCCAAAGTGCCAGGATTACAGGCATGAGCCACCGCACCCAGCCATATTGTATTTTTATAATTAAAAATGGTACAAGATGTTGTATTAATCAAGGTTTGATAAACAAACAGAACCAATAAAATATATGTGTGTATTTATGTATGTGCATACATGTCTGTGTGCATATATCAATATATGGATATATACATAGAGAGATTTATTATAAGGAAGTAGTTCTCCCGATTGCACATGCTCACTAGTCCAAAATCTGCAGAGAATAGCAGCAGACTGGAGATTCCAAGGAAGAGTTGATGTCGAGGATCCCGTCTCCAGAAGGTTGCCTGCAGGGAGATTTTTCACTTCCTTAGGAAATTTCTCTTTTTTTCTCTTAAATCTTTTGACTAATTGGTTGAGGCCCACCTATATTATGAAGAATAATCTGCTTTATTCAAAGTCTACTGACTTAAATATTAGTCTTGTCTAAAAAATGCCTTCATTAACAATATTTAGACTAATGTTTTATTAAATATTTTGATACAGCCTAGCCACATTGACACATAAAATTATAGTAGTATAAATTTGCTAAGTAATATAAATCTCAAATATTTCGTCTCAAAATCTCAAAACACTTGATGATCGACACCCAAAGTATCTATGAAATTTGTATTGCTACCATGCTTTTATAGTTGCTGAAAATGAGGAAAAAGAAGCTATTCTGGTTTTTAAGGTGTAAAACTTAAAACGAATCAAAATCACTGAGACTAAATTTACTGGCTAAGTTATACTTGCAAATGGAAAGAAAATGAAAAGAAACAGTTGTGTTCCAGGTACTTTGTCTTCTATAGTCTGTTACCAAAGAGATTTTTAAGAGCTCCAGAAATCTGTTCTACTACAGAAATAATGTCAAAGGGCTTCTGTAAAATAACCATTAAAAGTGTACAGAAGAAATCTATAAATTCTTAATATTATAGGGAACTTCACCAAACTGATAGTATAGAAAAATGCCCATCTTTCTGGGTCTTAATATTGGAAGAAGCTGGATTCTCTTAGGACTCAATACAATATAACTGCTCTGAGCATATCCCCCGATTGCCCAAGAATCACCCAGAAATAATAGCTGATTCTGTCATTTCTGAGCAAGACAGTCTTGAGAACCCCTCAACATCCATTTAGGCTTGTTACTCAATTCTACCTCCCAGTAATGTCTGCCATAATCACATTTCTTAGAAGCTGGAGAGCAGAGCAGAGATAAAGCTTTCTTGTTTTATAATAAAGTTTGTGTTTTGTCTTTCCATATTACATAATTTTTCTGTACTCAAATATGTTAAGCTGAGGATGTGCTGTTTCAAGATACAGAATCACATCTACTTGAAATAGCTTAATAATTTTGTCCAGCCCAGAATATTGTAGAAGACAGAATTCATATTTTTTAATAAAATAAAATAAATCAGAATATTTTAAGTTTCTATCATTCAGCTGAATACTTGTAACTTCAGTAATTCCAGTTCAGAGTGCACATATGTGCTTTCTACTTCCCTTACTAGATATTTTAATGTGAATACATGATCTGATAATTGTGTAAGGTTTTTACGTTTTTATAATTTCCATCCCTTCATCTTGCATCTGCCTAATAATAGTCTCTTGATCACTCAGTGAAAACAATTTAACTTGCTAAAATTCAGAATGTATTTCTTCTCTCCTACATTTTTTTCAGCTCCACTGATTTGTTGGCTTACAAATTTATCACTGTTTCAATTCCTTCCACACTGATCTTCAAATTCAGTGCTACATTTGATAATTTTCCTGTGGTGGAGGCAGCATTCTTAATGGGGCAAATGTAGTGCTTTCATTGTTTTGAGGAGAAACTTCACTGTATTTACAAAACCTCTAGGTCCTTTTCACAGAGAAAAGTCAGAAACCAATTATATTTATTACACCTGGTATTCTATCCTGTGTTTTCTTGTTGTTTTTTTTTTCTGATCTGCAGTATCTTAGCAATTTCAGTCAAATTACCAAGCTAGGGATTTTGCCTGAAGTTCTCGTCTGGGCAGTAAAAATGGCAGACAGAACTGGAAAAGGTATCATCTAGAACTTTCCAGGATATATTGATGCAGGAGCCACAAAAATTGTGCCCATAGTTGATGGCCAATGAGTCTTTCAAATAATCCAGAAGGATGGTCAGCTCAACTCCTCTTGGAGGTTTGCAAGGGCTGTCACAAATTCTACTAAGCCATGACCAAAAGTGGTGGACTACGGAAAGCAAGGCCTCCCTCTCTAGAGCTCAAGACTGAGTGAAAATGAGTATCTCACCAGAAACCTCAAAGACTGACGGGCTGTAGGTTTCACTGGTCCTAGCAAAGTCTCATTTAGGCTTGCGTGTCCATCACCTATCAGACCACCCAACGTTAAGTACGATGACTCTCTTCAAGAAAGTAGCCAGAGGTCCAAGAAAGTAATCATTTCTTTACAATCTAGACATCTAAGTAACACTAACTTTATCCGGTAGTGGGACAAACTGATTGCCTGGAGTAAATGGCTCAGAGACTTTGGCCTGAGGTTGTGCAGAAGCCTCTGAGCTATGTTCAGCCCAGGAATGGTGAAACCCCAACATGCCTCTGAGGATGCGTTTCTGCAGAAAAGGTGAACACAGAGTCCACACCATGATTGAGGATTGCCCTGGAAGTAGCCTCTATAGGCTTTTGAAAATCACACACACACACACACACACACACACACACACACAAGCACACACACACACATACACTACTCACACACACAAACACGATACAACTAAACCATGTAAACCTGAAATTAAATTCAGCCACAAACTTCAGAGAAAGAAGGTTGCCACCTTTGCTTTATCCTTGACCTGCTTTCGTCTATTGCCAAAAGTAAACCAGATCAATTGGATTAAAACATGTCATGTTACTCTTCCATGCTCATGATATTTAGTGTGGCCATTGATCCAGAAATACATTCTGGAGACAGATTCTAGAACTACTGAATCAGAAATTCTGGAGAGAGAGCTCTGCAGTATTTTTGACAGTCATTTCAGGTAATTTTAATGCAACTAAATGTTGACAGCCATTGCTTTCCACAAAATATTGCAATGGGTTCCTCATAGTTAAACATCCTTACAATGTTCTAGAACTTCATGATATTTTTTCTTCTCATAGTTTTTCTCTGCTTGTTAACCTCTTTAGATGCACTGCTTTGTTGGCTGTTTGTTCCTTAAATAAACCATTTTCCATAACATCTCCTTACACTGTACTTTTTCTTTCCATTGCCTAATATTTTCCCCAGAGATCCACATTCTTCAATAGGCCACCTCTTGACTTCAGTGTCACCCTTCCAGTGAGTCCCTTTTTACTCCATGCCTAAAATTTACACCTTCCCACTGAGCATCTCTATCACTCCTTGTTGAAGATTCTCCTTAATACTCATCACTACTTACCATGTTCTATTTTCATTTAATTTTCCTGATAATTGTCTACTCCCTAGAATAGATCCTGAGGTCTGAGATCCTTGAAAACAGATGTGTGTTTGTTGTTTTTCATTGTTTGGTTCATTTTTGAGGTCCAAGAATATCTAGTAATGGCATGGAAATGCATGATAAATTGGTGTGTCATGACTGAATATAACATTTTACATAGATTAAAAATACATTCTAAAAGTTAATATATCAGATATTTATTTTACAGTACAATTGGATATTCTGTCTTTCAAAATATATTTGCTACATCTATAGTTTACATTTTAAAAATCCACACTTACTCTCAAATGTAGGTTTTCTACTTGGGAGTTTAGAATGGATATTACATAATTGTGTTTTATACATCACTGAACTATTGCATATGAAAGTCTTTATATTTATAACAAATTTATGTGTTTTAGTTTTCATTTTCCCTATGTTATATTTTCATTTTTTCATCCTACAGTGAAAACCAATACTTTATGAATTTTTTTCTCATTTTTTTTCAGAAATCTTTAAGGAATATTGGAATTTTAACACGTTTTCTCATTTTATGTATTTAAAAGTATGTAGAACATATCCCATAGTAGAGAAAAATGTATTATTTCAGTGGACAAAGTGGACAATTATCTCAACTAAGATGTTATTCACAAAGAGAGGAAACTCTTTTCAAGTGTTTTGCAAAACTTTTTTTGTCCAAAGGTTAGTTTTTACCCCTTAAGTTTGCAAACTATCTTTTATATGTGACTTACTCTGAAATTGCTTTAACATTGTATATTAGAAACTACAAAGCATGTTAATGGCTACTCCCTAAAGAATTATTTTCAGGACTCTACCTAATTTTACTGGTCCTGAAATAGAACAGTCTCTTTGAACAAGTAAAAACCACATGAACTTGAACTGAGAAATCTGGATTTTAATGAATTTGCTGCCCATGCCTTTAACGAAGTCATTTAATCTCACTGGGTATCTGATTCCTCATCTACAAACTTAACATTTTGGTGTCTAGACTTCTGTAGTTTGTTCTAATTTTATCTTCTTAAAAATTGCTATTGTTTTAGGCTTAAATTTGCCTTTTTCCCCCCAAACAGATTTCTGTGCAAAATATAGATTTCAAGCTTCTTCGTTTAATTTTTTGGTACCTGAAATGTTTATTACCAGGGAATATGAACAAAAGAGCTTCTTGAAGGGTATATGTTGGCTTTTTTAATTGGTCAGCCTGTATACTAAATATATATTTATCACATTAGGCTAATTAATATTTTTTCTAAATCTCAGTATTTATCCATTTTCAGAAAGTTTATTCTGACCAGATAGGGAAATATATGTTCATATATTTTCTGTTTTTTTCAGTTTGGATTCAAATGGTTTTGTAGCTCAAAGTTTGCAGTTCAATATGGGACCTCTATTAGGTTCAGTAATGATAGCATACTTGCAGTATTTCTTCTAGTTTTTTGTTCTTTTTCGTCAGTCATATGAAATAAATTTCACAGTAAAACTCATTTTTTCTAATTACTTTGTTTCAAGGATCATCTTTTTTCTTTTATTTTTATTCTTGGAAAAAGTTGAGGGAAGGATGAATAAAGAGATGGATGGTCAGTTTCATCCATGAAAATAATATTACATCTACAGACACTAGATCACATAAACATAACAGTGGCAAAAGAACAGATAGTCATATGAAATCACACTGCTCCAAACTTTTTAGGAGACACAAACATTTTATAGAAAATCTAGGGATGAAAAAAATAAAATATTTTGTTTGCTTGTTAAGAAAATGATTTGTGTGACATACGATTTTAACTATAAATGATTTTCTTTATAGGAAATGCTAAATGAAAAGGATAGGTATTTTATGTAGTTCTGAAGCCCTGAGGTTTCAGTTATGTAAACAAGGATTGAACAAAAGAACATATTAAAAATGTATAAATTGTATTTATTTATCAGAAGTATATGGTGCCTTTTCTTTTGCAACGTCAATAAATATATTGCTTACTTCCAGCGTTAAGGCCAACTTTCCTTTGGAGGGACCATAGAATTTCTCCAAGTGCTGCTATTAGTTACTGTTGCTAGTTCTTTTTTGATTACCTCTGTAGATATCATCTGTCTGCAGTTCTTTACGTATCAAAGTAAGCCTTGCCATTTTATCAACTGTAGGTATGTCTGAGGGATAAAAGAAAACAAAACAACAACAAAAAAAAGCAACACTCAGAATATGCAATATAATATTTTCTTTCCTCATCTTTTGAATTTTATTCAGAACTGTTTCACCTATAATACCAACGATCATAATGGTTCCCATGCTACTAATTATTTTGCTACTGCAAAAATATTAATTTTCATAAAAATTCTGTTTAACAAAGAAAATTCTTACCAAAAAACCCATAGCTACACTTTGGGAGGTCAAGGTGGGAAAAATCACAAGGTCAGGAGATCGAGACCATCCTGGCTAACACGGTGAAACTCTGTCTCTACTAAAAATACAAAAAAGTTAGCCAGGTGTGCTGGCGGGTGTCTGTAGTCCCAGCTAGTCGGGAGGCTGAGGCAGGAGAATAGCGTGAACTCGGGAGGCAGAGCTTGCAGTGAGCGGAGATTGTGCCACTGCACTCCAGCCTGGGCGACAGAGCGAGACTCTGTCTCAAAAACAAAAAAAAAACAAAAAAAACAAAAAACCCGTATCTAAATGGTCTGATTTTGGAACATATTTTTCTGCAATGTACTTATATTTCTGAACTGCCTAATTTTTTTACTGCTTAAATAATTATGTGCTAAACTTTTCTTAAATAATTATGTGGTAAACTTGATGTATTTATGACTCAAACTTTCTGACAAGATATTTTTTATCATCAACAAAGAAATGGCAGATGAAATAGCTACTGTAAACGTATGAATACAATTTTTAATACAATCAATGGTGGTAGTAATGAATAAGCTAACTTCTTAATCCCAAAAGTGTTTAACATTTAGTCTATATTTTGTGTTTACTTAGAATTAGTTTTAAAATGCAATGAATTTCTTTTCTAAGAATAAGCCTTCTTATCCTACTTATAGGTACAATTACAACACCTAAATTAATCCATTATGGTTCTTGTCAAGAGTACTGTATATGGTGACTAATGAGGAATAGATAGAGATTGAGGATAACACGAAAGAGAAAAGTAACGAAAGTGATATAAACTAAACTGAGTACCTAGAGGCACTCACAGACCACTAAAGGAGGATAATTATAAATTTATGAGAGATAATGACTAATAAATGCGGGATATGAGTAACTTAATGTACCTGAATTATCAAAGATTTAAAGAGAAAAAAGGAGACCTTAAGAAGTATATTTTAGTTTTGGTGTTCAAAGAAGTTCATGGGAGGAAGTGATGTAGACCAATAAGAAGATAAAGGAAAGATGGGCATGTGGGTAAAGATAGGACTGCTGGGGAGAGAATTCCAGATACCAGATAGGGAAGGGAGAAAGCAGATTTTTCCTAACTTGGGAAGGATTCTGATTATGTCATATATATATGACATTGACATATACATGTATATATATTAGCATGGAAGGGTGCATAGTCTCTTTTTAAATCTTTCATTCCTTTCTGGTGCTTTTCTTTCTTTCTTTTTTTTTTTAACATTGTTAATTTATTTTACTCTTTAACGGACATTTGAGGGTTTATTTTCTGAGCACATACTTAACTATAACATGAGTTTTATTGTATAGTACCTTTTTTTTTTTAATTTACTGTTCTCATCTATAAAATGGAGATAAAAATAGCACACATTGGGCCGGGCACGGTGGCTCATGCCTGTAATCCCAGCACTTTAGGAGGCCGAGGCAGGTGGATCACCTGAGATCAGGAGTTCAAGACCAGCCTGGCCAACATGGTAAACCCCATCTCTACTCAAAATGCAAAAAATTAACCGGGCCTCATGGTGGGCACCTGTAATCCCAGCTACTCAGGAGGCTGAGACAGGAGAATTGGGTGAATCCTGGAGGCAGAGATTGCAGTGAGCTGAGATCGTGACATCGCACTCTAGTCTGGGTAACAGAGTGAGATTCCATCTCAGTATCAATCAATCAATCAATCAATCAATCTCACAGTTTTTCTAGGGTTGTTGTGAGGATTGAATTAGTTAATGAATATAAAGGGCTAAAAAGATGGACAGCAATTGATACGATTTTGCTGTGTCCCCACTGAAATCTCACCTTGAATTGTAGCTCCCACAAACCCCACATAGGAGGTACCAGATAGGAGGTAACTGAATCATGGGGGTGGATTATTCCTGTGCTGTTCTCGTGATAGTGAATAAGTCTCATGAGATCTGTTCCTTTTACAAAGAGCAGTTCTCTTGCACATGCTTTCTTTACCTGCTGCCATGTAAGATGTGTCTTTGCCTGTCCTTTGCCTTCTGCCATGATTGTGAGGCCTCTTCAGCCATGTGGAATTCTGAGTCTATTAAACCTCTTTTTCTTTATAAATTACCCAGTCTTGTGTATTTCTTCATAGCAGTATGAAAATTGACTAATACAGCAATATCAAAATTGTGATGTTAGCTACTTCCCCTTTCCTCTTTCTCTTCATTATTATTATTAATAATATCCATGTTTCATTATGCATTATTTGTGCACTATTTTATGTTATTTGGTTTCATTTAGTGCACATTATTGACAAATGATATTCTTATATTTACATTTAGTAACTTTTGAAATCTAAATAGTATTTTGACTCCACTATAACATCCATTTAAAAATTAGAATACATATATTTCTTTGTACTAGCACTTAACTCACACTATACTATTTCTTTTTTTTTTTTTTTTTTTATACTTTAAGTTCTAGGGTACATGTGCATAACGTGCAGGTTTGTTACATATGTATACTTATGCCATGTTGGTGTGCTGCACCCATCAACTCGTCAGCACCCATCAATTCATCATTTATATCATGTATAACTCCCCAATGCAATCCCTCCCT
>NW_016813094.1:2639273-2670430 GCF_001698545.2 Rhinopithecus bieti | reverse complement strand
CATCCCCATCAAGCTACCAATGAGTTTCTTCACAGAATTGGAAAAAACTGCTTTAAAGTTCATATGGAACCAAAAAAGAGCCCGCATTGCCAAGACAATCCTAAGTCAAAAGGACAAAGCTGGAGGCGTCACGCTACCTGACTTCAAACACTATACTATTTCTTTTGTCGCCTCCAACTACACTATCCATTTTCGCTTTATTCATATTCATAAAAATTATATTCAGTTCCATAACAGAAGACATGTATGTAGCATTATCTCTATAGTTAAATATTTTTTATTGCCATGTAAACAAATATCCCAAAGCTTCATGGCTTAAGCTTGCAAACATTTGCTACTTATCCATTTCTGTGGACCAAGATTCCACATGTTGCTTAGCTGAGTGCCTCTGGTTCCTGATCTTTGATAAGCTACAGGCTGGAATGCAGTTGTTGGCAGAATTCCAAACCTGATGGTAGGCAGAAGCCCTGAGTTTCTCACGGACTCAGGGCCTCTCCACTTTATGCCTCTCCTTACTAAAGCTCACATAATGACAGCTGGCTTATCTCAGAGCAAGCAAGGGAGAAACAGGACACAAGATGAAAGACATGGTCCTTTTGCAACCTATTCTTGAAACTGACTTCTGCCATACTCTTTTCATGAGAAGGAAACATCTAAATGTAGCCCACATTCAAGAGGAAGGAATTACTCAAGGGTGTAAGTACCAGGAGGCAGGGACCATCAGGAGGCCTCTTACCAGCTGCCTATCCTATTGCAAGTGGGTACAGCACTCAGCGCTTGATCTTTTGTCCCCACAGAAACAGCAAGAGTGTGTTATTTATTTTGACTTTTCTTATATTTGTTCCAAGTTTTCACCATCAAATAGGTCTTCCTATTTTGAAACTTGAGATTTGAGTTTTATATTTTAGGATTTGTCCTTTATGGTTACATTTTTGCCTCACCTCCTGACAAAAAAAAAAAAAATAAAATAAAATAAAATAAATAAAATTAAAAAAATTAAAACCCTAGGTCAGGTAGTTCTGGAATCTTTGCATAGTCTGAAGATATCATACCACTCTTTTATAAATCTTGATGCTGAGAAAGATTATCTATCTCAAGTTAACCTTATTTTTTTCATTTTATGTGATTTTCTTTATAGACATAGGCCATCTGTATGCTAAAGAAATGGAAGTAGGGCAATGATCTGGGTCAGATAGAAATTTCAAGTTACTTAGAATATTCTATAAGAGTTTCTTTACAAGTCAGTTTTGACTTTTACCATGAGAGTATATTAATGATAGTAAATGTGGACTGAGTAATTAAAATAAGAGGCAGATATTGAGCTCAGTAACTAATCTACATTATTTTAATTGCCATGAAAATTCTATATGAGAGATACTTTTTT
The DNA here is from genome assembly GCF_001698545.2 of Rhinopithecus bieti. Classification (NCBI taxonomy): domain Eukaryota; kingdom Metazoa; phylum Chordata; class Mammalia; order Primates; family Cercopithecidae; genus Rhinopithecus; species Rhinopithecus bieti. Next base: position 2,669,046 of record NW_016813094.1, on the reverse strand, counting down.
CCTCCAATTCTACAATTGATCAAAAGGACCAAAATGTATTATGCAGAATTATTTAAACTAGACATGCTAGAGCATACAAAATATTTTAGAAATATGATGTGATCCATTTACTGTCTATTTGATAACAACTCTAGAGGTGTCTACAGCAGTACAGTTAAACATATTGAGAAACATATGAATAAAAATATTAGCATGTCTGTATGAAACATTTGGATATACAAAGGTAACAGAGTTAATAAAAAATTTACATTTCATTTTAAAGGACACCAAGTAAGTTTGTACCAAACCTCTACAATCTTTGATTTGTCAAAGCTACTGAATTTTGGAATTGCAGATAGGGGGATGTTAGCCTGTGAATTTAGAGACCTGTGTGCAAAGGCTAGCAGCTGGCCAGTGGTTTCCTGGGGAATTTAAGCCAAGTAGCCTAACTTCAAGATCCACATTTTTAAGTGTTCCGTATCAATGCCTTGGACAAGTATGGGGACACTCAGTTTGGAGGTTTTTCTTCCACTTAGAATTCCTCCTACCTGGAATCAAATACTGCTTCTGAGACTTACTAAGTGTTTGTGACTTCGAGCAATTTGCTAACTCTTTTTGATAACCCCAGATGGAATGTGGTACTTGGTACTGTGGTCACCCCAGATATCCTTCAATACCAATTGTGCTACCTTAAGACATTGTTTAATCAAGTCCGCAAAGCTCTTATCTCAGGAATCAAGTGGTCTGAATCCTAAGATAACACTTAAAACTGATGATTCATTACTACCAACTTCATTGCTAATTTCCTGGCTAAAATAAAAGCATTCATAATGACTTCTACTACACATGGATTCAACTCACTTACCTTTTAAAAGACTGATATGGTTTTGTTGTGTCCCCACCCAAATCTTATCTTGACTGTAGTTCTCATACTTCCCACATGTCATGGGAGGGACCTGGTGGGAGGTAATTGAATCATAGGGCAATTACCCTCATGCTATTCTCATGATAGTAAGTTCTCACGAGATCCGATGATTTTATAAGGGGTTTTCCCTTTTATTCAGTTCTCACTTTTCTCTTTCCTGCTGCCATAGGAAGAAGAATATGCTTGCTTCCCCTTCTGCAATACTGGTAAGTTTCCTGAGGCTTCCTCAGCCATGCTGAACTGTGAGTCAATTAGACCTCTTTCCTTTATAAATTACCCAGTCTCTGTTGTGTCTTTATTAGCAGTGTGAGAACAGACTAATACAAAGACAGTCATGTGTTATTCCCAGTTTCTGAGAACAGTTTTAATAACAATCGGAAAACTGGGTAGTAAATTTAAGAAGTAGTATTAAGATGTGTGTAATTAAATATGGTTGCAGAAACAAGTTCTAAACAAGTCCTACACTTAAAATACTAATTTCGTGTAGTCATGCTTGTATTCTTTTTTTCTCTTTTGCCTTTTAAATTTGACAATATTTAAAATATAAGAATAATTTGAGCACTATGCCACAAGGAATGATTGATGTTACATTTGATGTATGTAGTTTTATAAATTGATTATGTTTGTTGATAAAGGTCAGGGAAACTATGTGACTTTGTTCATCCCTTCCACTTTCACTGAGTACATCACTCTTCTGAAACTGGTGTAAAATTTTTCTATTCATAGTTCTGGAGTTACACTTCACACATACAAGTGTATTACAGCATTATTTGTAAAATTTTGTAAACAACCTAAATGCTTATCAATATGGGAATGGATATCTAAATTTAAAAAGTATGCATATAATTATTAATACATATTTTAAAATATTTCTTATTATATTGTTTTACCCTTTAAAATTCATGGGTAACAATATAAGAAAAGGCTTTCCAGGTGAGCTGATAATGTTGTCTGCCTTACCAAATTTGATTAGAAATTTTTTAAAGCCAAGGAGTTTCCTGTAATTTATTCAGAAAGTGTTCTTCGCAATGAACATTAACCAAAACTGCAAAAATTATGTTGCTAACAGAAGAAGTGCAATTGGAAAACACTGACTGTAATCTAAATATGCCATAGGGTAACAATATTTAATTTGATTTACTTTCTCTAGTAATGTAAATTATGCTGACATGGAAATATGGGAGCAATTTTATCAACTAGATTTATATTTTGCTTAGCAAAGCTAGAAATCATGTAATGATGTCCATCCAGATGACTCAAGGGTTGAAGTTTAAGTATATCTGGCTAAATAATTTGATCTACTGCTAAATGTTATCCATAGACTTTACAGTTTTCTGGTTTGGGTTGTGAGATTTCAGAGAAGTATATATGTAAAATAAAAATTAAACATTTTCAATAAGATTTTTTATTTACTTGTGCTTTTCCCAATTAATTGAGGAAGAAAATTTGTAGGACTCATGCTGTCAAATTTTAATTAAAAAAGAAAAAGAACAAATTAGTGTTCATGAGCCTAGAGAAATCCTTAATATTTTAATCAGTGAATGTCTATACCGCAGAGAAAATCATGCTGATATACATAGAAAATAGTAATTGCAGATTTCAAATAAAGGTTATTTAAATCTTCATAAAGGAAAAAGTATGTTGTGTTTTCAGAATCAGCTATTATTATTTTTAACAATATCCAGTAGCTGGTAAAATTATAATATCATGTTATTAGGATGTATTTATATAAAGAAAGTGTCTCTTTACTTTTAGTTTCTCAGGCTGCTACACATTTTCATTCATTATCTACTAAGAGGACCTTTACTGGGCTGCTAATTATTTGGGCTGCCCTTATTGTGGCTAAGATTGGGCACTGGACCTAGGTGGTCCAAATCTAAAATGCAGCCAGATTTTGTCTAAGCAATTGCAATTTTATTGCTTGATTGAATCTAATTCTTGCTTTCTTCTTTCTTTCATGATGTAATCTAGAAGCATTGAAATAATTTGCTAGTTGGAAATGGAACAAGAAAAATGACTTGAACAATGTTAAACTAGATCACTTAGTTAAAACATTCCAGTTTGCTGTCATACAGTTTTGCTTTCTGTTGGCATATGTTTAAATGTGTATAGAGTGGGCTGTATAATTTTCTATGGGTTCTGTACTCATATCCTTATAATATTTCTTCTTGTCAGCCAGCCTATGAGATTAATTCCCTTTGCAACTAAAACCACTTTTCAAGTAGCCTCTGTTTTCACTGCTGAAAAAAAAAAGGGTTTTAAGGAATACATTCATAAACAGGAAAAAAGTTCAAACCATGTGTAGGTCTATCCTGAGAGCATAAGAGAACAGGAGGCTACAAAATTGGTATAATGCTTTGCTTTGTCCTCTAGTAGGCATTTTCTCTTTCATTTTTTTTCCCTAAGTAAACTTAACATCCCCTGAAATCCATACTAATATGTTTGGTCTCAAAATATTAACTCACTTTGGAATATTAAATAGGAAATATTAAATATAAAATTTTCTTTGTCAAATATGTGCCTGATAAGATATTTTGTGTTCAAATATAAAGAACCTTTATTTAACTACCCTAGCGAATATGCTTGGAGTTTGTATCCAGGAATTTTAAAGACAAACTTTTAAATACTAGAATACTTACTCTGGAGAGAACTCCAAACATGTAGTTACATATTTACATGTACAAAATTATATATGAGAGCATAAAATTAATATATTACTTGCATAATGAAAATAAATAATGAAAACAAGTAAGATCTTAAAAATAAAATTTTCACAGATCATGCTTATCATCAAGCGAACTTGCTTCGCTTTTACAACATATGTAAGTCAGAAAATAAAGGGTTTTTTAGTTTACTGGCTCATTAACATTTACTTTCTGTAGTAATGTAAATTATGCTGACATGGAAATATGGGAACAATTTTATCAACTAGATTTATATTTTGCTAAGCAAAAGCAAAATATAAATCAGGCAATGCAAGGGCAGGTATCTATTTTCTCCTCTATTATATATAGAAAAATAAAGAGAAATACCAGGAAAACTGCATTAAAAAATAACAGTGTGGGAGTCACTTCTAATTGCCTACCAATATGTATTTACTTCCTTCTTTAGCAAAACCCTGAATATTTTGGTTGGGTATTGTATAACCCAGAATAACGTATATGATCATCAATGTCCTTTGCAGCTATATCTGACTAGGTGACTAATTCTGAAAACTTGGATATAAGCTCAAGAGTTTTATGGGACTTCTGGGAAGTCTCATTCAAAATGAGAAGGTATGCCCTTATGCCTCTCCACCTACCTGAAGAATGAGCTCCAGGAAAAATGGCTGTGCCAAAAAAGTTAATAATATAAAGATCCTTAGTCAGTGATAAAGATATAAGACCATAACATTCCTGGAGGGCTACATCCAGAATTAATTTTTGCCCAAAGGAAGTAATTGTCTATGATGCTTAAGCCACTGTAATTTTCTAATTACTAGAAGCAGAATGTAATTTGTAATCAGTACAGAATTTGGGATTTGGAAGGTGGATTCTAAAATAACAGAAAGCTAGTGGTGGTTTGGTCTGATGAAGGAGACCTCTCTCTCTCTCTCTCTCTCTCTATCTGTGTGTGTGTGTGTGTGTGTTTGTGTGTGTGTAGGGAGAGAGAGAGAATGAGAGTGAGAGAATCTAGAATTTGCAGGTTGAAAATCTGGTAAAGTTTCCAATGACTTAGCCAGACCTCTGTTAATCTCTTACCTGCTGACTTACAAGTCAGATAACCTGCTAACTGGTAATAGTGTTAAGAAAAGTATAAGAACATACCAAAATATTAATGACAATGTCTGGAAGCTTTTCTCCAATTATGTTTTTCTTATTGGATTTTCTTGGAAAAAAGAGCTGAAAGGTACTCCCGCTTGGAGACTACATATGGGCTGAAAATAAATAAATAAATAACAAAAAGGGTCCAGTGAAGACCAGCAGGAAATAGGTCTTTACATAAAACTTAAGACAACATATCTTTCAATTGTCAACATGGAGAAAATAAGATATGCAAACAATAACATTGGAAAAGCAATATTTATCAAAAGGCTAATTGTATTAATAAACAAGGCAGCTTATGTATCAATATGTTTAAAAAGGAAAAAGTAGCCAATTCACATAAACATGAGACAAATACAAATGGCCAATAAATATTTGAAAATACTCTGTACTTCCTTCATCATTATGTAAATAAAATTCAAGCAAAATGAAATCAAATATTTTATGTCAAATAGCCAAAAATAAAATTATTTTTAAATTACCTAGTTTTGGCTATGATGTTAGGAAATAGACACTCTTATAAACATTCACAGTAACATGAATAAATACTATAAATAGCTTCACATCAGTTTTCATCATGTTTTGCCAACAAATGAGTCTTGGTCATGTCAAATTTTGTTTCCAAATGCTGAAGTTTTCAGTTTCTGTGAATTTGTATGATTGTTGTATACTTTATGAATTTTATTTGATAATCATTTGTATTCATTTACTCATTGATCCCTTTTCCAACCCGCTTATTCCAGTTCAGGATAGAGGATGACTGAACCTCTCCTGGCAGCTCAAGACTTAAGGCAGGATTTAATCCTGGACAGGGCACAATTTCATGACAAGGTGCATGCACACACCTCCCTTCTTCACTCACACTGAGACAGTATAGACATGCCCATGAACTAATGCACACATTGTTGGGATAGGGGGTAAAACAAGAGTACTTGGAGAGAAAATCCACATGGATGTGGAGAGAATGTGAAAACTCCAGACAGACAATGGACACGGCCAGGAATCCATTTTTTAAATTTTCTCATCAATGTTATAATGAATGGTAGATGAAGAAAATGATGTTATTCAAGGCCCTGCTGTATTTCCAGTATATCCCTGCTGGATTTGATCGGAAGAGTTAAAAATGATAAAGAACCTTAAAGAGAAAATGATTCTACTCAGAAATCAATAAATGCAGAAAGTCACTTGGCCTCCAGAGGCAAGAGTACAAAAGGAGAGTTGGTGCTACCAGAGCTCACAAACTCACATGGAAATGGAGATATGGGAACACTGTCCCTGAACACCCCAGTCACTGAGCAGGAAACCACAAGCCATACCTCACTGTCAACAAGAGGTTGAGTCCCTCCAGGCACACTGACACCTCTGGGTGGGCCAACAACACTGTGAGAGCCCCAATCACCTTTCCTTGAACATCACTTCAGCTCTAAGATTCTGAAGCAAAATATAGATTTTTTTTCTTCTTCTCGGATTTTACATCTCATTGGCCAAATTTAATAAGAAACCAATAGGTAAGAGATTCTGGTAAACACAGCTGCCAGGTCCCCTTACCTATCTTCTGTGCATATCAGAAAATAAGAAAGTATGAGTCTAACATCCAAGACATAAATCTTCAAAAGGTATTCTCTTCAACTCATATTTAAACTTCAATACAGCAAGAGGGTAGGAATTTATTCTGCCTGTTGTAATTTAAAGTTTTTCTAGTTCAAACAAAGATGCTCCAATTCACTTTTCCCAAATGAGAGAAATATAATCTCATTTGCTGTTTATTGATTTTATGTTTGGCTAATTTCTTACCTGGTACAGACACAACACACCCAATCTTAGGTTAATCTTTAACCTAAAGATTAAATTGCAGTAATATCACCACCAAAATTCCTGTATGAAAATATAGGAGAAGAAGGAGAAGAAAACATATTGGTTGATAAATACACAAACATTACAATATAAGCAAGAAAAAAAAAATCCTGATGTGGTCATATATAATTTGTGTTTCTAATGTAAATTATATCAGAGCATTAAACATTTTCCTTTTTTTTTTGGTAATATGANCACATTTTTATTTGGTTTCATAACCCAGAATTGTGTACATTTTTTTCAAATGGTTATTCTGTACCCAAATAATCATATGAGTTTCTTCTATCATTCTATCACTTTTCTTAATATTATGTGTTGATTTTCTTACAATAAATCATGCTTGCATTCCCAAAATAAAACCAATTTTATGATTAGGTATTCTTCTTTCATTGGCATATTATAATTTTTATTGTCCTTAATGTTCTTTTATAACAGAGTTCCTAACCTTTTGATTATGATTATGAAATATTTGCCTGTAATCACTTGGAAATTTGTTTATAATTCTTAATATAATTTGTTATCAGTGTTCTGTCGGGCTCAAAATGTTACTTACATTTCCTGGAGTGTTATTGTCTCCTTAAATCCTTAGAAGGATTTACCAGTGATATCATCTAAGCTAATGGTTTCCTTGAGGGTAGAATTTATGGACCCGGTGCTTTAAATATCAATGGCACTAGTCATAATTTTATCGATCTGTTTTGGTTATATTATATTCTCAGGAGTATTTTCATTTAATTTGAAATTTTATTCTATAAGCATGAATCAGTTCAATATTTCTTATTAAGATTTTTAAATGACAGTAAGTGTATTTAATGTGCATTTTAAAATTTTGACAACTTTTACCTTTTTTTCCTTTTTTAAAAAAATTTTTGTGGGTACTTAGTAGATGTATATACTTACAGGGTATGTGAGATGTTTTGATACAGGCATGCAATGTGAACTAATAAGATATTTTGATACAGGCATGCAGTGTGAACTAGTAAGATATTTTGATACAGGCATGCAATGTGATACAGGCATGCAGTGTGAAGAATGGGGTATCGATCCCCTCAAGCATTTATTCATTGAATTAACAATGCAATTATACTCTTTAAGTTATTTTTAAATGTACACTTCTTATTGATTATAGTCACTCTGTTATGCTATCAAATAGTAGGTCTTATTCATTTTTTAAACTATTTTTTGTACCCATTAATCATCCTCCACTTCCCCCACACCTTCACTACCCACACGAGTCTCAGGTAACTATCCTTCTATTTTTCAAACCCATGAGTTCAATTGTTTTAATTTCCATTCCACAAATAAGTGAGATCATGCAATGTTTGTTTTTCTGTGCCTGGCTTATTTACTTAACATAATGATTTCCAGTTCTAGCCATGTTATTTCACATGACTGGATCCCACTCTTTTTTATGACCAGATGGTACTCCATTGTGTATATGTACCACATTTTCTTTTTCCATTCATCTGCTGAGGAACAATTAGGTTGCCTCCAAATCTTAGTTACTATAAACAGTGCTGCATCAAACATAGGAGTGCAGGTATCTCTTTCAGATTCTGATTCCCTTTCTTTTGGGTATATACCTAGCAGTGGGATTGTGGATCATATGGTACCTCTATTTTTAGTTTTTTGTTTATTGTTTATTTTCAGTTCATTTTAGTTTTTTGAGGAGTCTCCAAAAGTGTTCTCTATAGTAGTTGTATTAACTTACGTTTCCACCAACAGTGTACTAGGATTCACTTTTATTCACATCTTCACCAGCCTTTGTTATTACCCACCTTTTGAATATAAGCCATTTTAACTGGGGTGAGATGATATGTCATTGTATTTTTGATTTGCATTTCTCTAATGATCTGTGATATTGATCACCTTTTCATATATCTATTTGCCATTTGTATGTCTTCTTTTGATAAATGTCTATTGAAATCTTTTGCCCATTTTTGATCAGATTATTAGATTTTTTCCTACAGAGTTGTTTGAGCTCCTTATATAATCTGGTGATAAATTCATTGTTGAATTGCTATTTTGCATATTTTCTTCCATTTTATGGATTGTCTCTTCACTTCGTTGATTGCATCCTTTACTGTGAAGAAGTCTTTTAACTTGGTGTTACTCCATTTGTCCATTTTTGCTTAGGTTGCCTGTGACTGTGGGGTATTGCTCAAGAAATCTTTGCCCAGACAATTTTCTGGAAAATTTACCCAATGTCTTCCTCTAATAGTTTCATAGTTTGAGGTCTTAGGCTTAAGTCTTTAATGCATTTTAATTTCATTTTGTATATGATGAGAGATAGAGATGTAGTTTCATTTTTCTGTACATGGATATCCAGTTTACCCAGCACCATTTATTGAAGAGATTTTCCCCACTGTATATTCTTGGCAGCTTTATCGAAAACTAGTTCACTGTGTGGTGTGTGGATTAATTTCTAGGTTCTGTATTATCTTCCATTCATCTCTGTGTCTGTTGCTATGCCAGTACCATGCTATTTTGGTTATTATAGCTCTGTAGTAGAACTTGAGGTGAGGTAATGTAATTCCTCTAGTTTGGTCCTTTTTGTTTAGAATAGTTTTGGCTGTTCTGGGTCTTTTGTGGTTTCATGTAAATTTCAGGATTTTTTTTCTATTTCTGTGAAGAATGTCATTAATATTTTGATAAGATTGCATTGAATCTGTAGATTCCTTGTGGTAGTAGGGACATTTTAACAATATTGATTCTTTCAATCTATAAACATGGAATAACTTTTTATTTTTTTGTGTCCTCTTCAATTTATTTCATTAGTCTTTTATAGCTTTCATTATAGAGATTTTTCACTTCTTTGCTTAACTAAGTATTTAATATTATGTGTGGCTATTATAAATGGGATTACTTTCATATTTCTTTTTCACATTGTTCACTGTTGGCATACAAAAATGCTACTGATTTTCATATGTTGATTTTGTATCCTGAAAATTTATTTGTTTACCTGTTCCAATAGTTTTCTTGTGGAGTCTTCCAAATATAAGGTTATATCATCTGCAAACAAGGATAATTTGACTTCATTCCTTCCTATTTGGATGATTTTCACATACTTCTCTTGTCTGATTGCTATAGCTATGACTTCCAGTTCTATGTTGAACAACAGTGGGAACAGTGGGCATCCTTGTCATGTTCCAGATCTTAGAGAAAAGGCTTTCAGTTTTTCCCCATTCAGTATGATACTAGCTGTGGGTATTGTATATGGCTTTTATTATGTTGAGGTATGTTCCTTTTATGTCCTATTTTTGAATGGATTTTATCATAAACAATGTTGAATTTTATCAAATGCTTTTTTGGCATTAATTGAAATGATCATATGGTTTTTGTACTTCATTCTGTTGCTATGATGTGGCACATTTATTTTTATATGTCAAACAATCTCTGCATCACAGTGGTAAATCCCAGTTGGTCAGGATAAATAATCTTTCTAATGTATCGTTGAATTCATTTGCTGGTATTTTTTATTTTGAGATGTCTTTGGTTTTGGTATCAGAGTAATACTGGCCTTGTAAAATGAGTTTGGAAGTATTCCATCGTCCTCTGTTTTGGGGAATGTTTTGAGTAGAATTGGTACTAGTTTTTCTTTAAATGTTTGGTAGAATTCAGCAATGAAGCCATCAAGTCCCAGGTTTTTGTTTGTTTGTTTGTTTGTTTGTTTTCCTGGGAGACTTTTCTTACTGATTTTCTCTTTTTGCTTTTATTTGCTATTTGAAAGTATATATGTGCTTATCTTTATTCCCTATCTCATATTTTGCCTTTAATTCTAATACTTTTTCTACCTTCTTCACACAGATTCTGAGATCGTTGAATTTTAAGATTCCTTTTTTAAATGCATGTATTTGAAGTTATATGTGTCCTTTCAGGTAGACATTTATTTGTACCCCCATAAGTTTAATGTATTCTATTTTATATTTTATTAATATTAATTTCAAGATGTCTCTAATTTTTATTGTAGTTTTTTCCAGCCACTTAATGCAATTTGGTTGTTTAGTTTCCAAATATTTATGCTTTTTTCTGTTATGATTTTTATTGTATTAATTTGTAACTTATCAAGGCACTTTTTGTATAAATTATTTTTTATTATTAATTTATAAACTTTATTTTTTAGAGAACTTTTAGGTTGACAGTAAAATGTAATGAAAAGTACAGAGAGTTCCCATGTACCCCACACTAAAAAAATGCACAGTCTCTTCCACTATAGACAAACTTCAACCAGAGTAGTACAGATTGTAAAAATTATGAACCTACATTGACACATCATTATCACCTGAAGTCCATAGTTTACATTAGGGTTGTACCACAGTTTAATTATTCATTCACCTTTTGAAAAACATCTTGGTTGCTGAGGCAAATATTCATGTGGAGGCTTCTGTGTGCACATAAGCTTTCAGTTCATTTGGCTAAATATTAAGGATCATGATTTCTGGATAATATGGGTTAGAATATGTTTAGTTGTGGGATTGTACCAGTTTGCATTTCCACAAGCAATCAATAAAAGTTTCTGTCATTCCAAATTTTCAGTAGCAGTTGACGCTATCTCTGTTTCAGATTATGGCTGTACTAATACATACATGGTGGTATCTTATTGCTGTTTTAATTTCCAATTTCCTAATAACATAGGACATTAAGTTTTTTAATAAATTTACTTGCAATCTGTATATCTTTTTTAGTGAGGTGTCTGTTGAGTTATTTTGTTTATTTTTAATCAAGTTATTCATTTCCTTCCTGATTTATTATTTCCGGTTTTACTGAGATATAAAACTAAAAATTGTATGTATGTGTGTATATATATGTATATGATGTATCATGTGATGTTTTGATGCACAAAAACATTGTGAAATGATTACCTTAATCAAGCTACTTAACATATCCATCATCTCAGTAGTTATATATTTTTACATTGTGGGGGAAAATGAGAACTTTAATAACCTACTGCCTTAGTGAGTTTCAAATTACAATACAGTATTATTAACTGTATTTCCCATGCAATACATTAGATTCTCAGAACAATTCATCCTGCTTAAATAGAACTTTTTATCCTTTGTCCAGAATCTCTCTATTCCCTCCTCCCTCTAGCTCCGGCAACCATTATTCTGAATTCAAATTTTTTAAATAACAGATGATCTACTGTTTTTTTACTTTTTGATATAAACTTTAGAATAATGATAGATATTATATTTTATAAATATAATTTAGTTGGGACTTGCTGAGTGTTGTTTAAATGTATACTTACGGATTTTTCTTTTGTGTGCTTGTTCTGTTGTTTACTGAGATAGTTGCATTAAGAACACCAATTACTTTTGAAATATTTCTGTCTACAAGCTATTTTGCAGTTTTTCCTTTAAATATCTTTAAACTATTTCATTGAGCATATACAAAATTAGGGTTGTTTTAGCTTCTTGATGTTTAACTTCTTGACATTATTAGATCTTTATCTCTAGAAATGCTTCTTCCTTTGAAGTATACATTCTCTAGTATTAATGTAGCTATATTGCTTCCTTTTGTTAATGTTTTATATTATGCATGTTTTTATCCTTGGCTGTCAACCGTTTTATTTATATTTAATATGGTTTTCTGTTATGCTAGCATATGGTTAGAATTTTGTTTCTCAGCTAGTTTGACAATGTTTGCTTTTAATTGAAGAATATATAGCATTTACATTTTATGAAATGAAGGGATTTTGTATTTAAATGTACCACTTTATCATTTTATGTTTTGTTCTATGCTCTATTCTTTTAAAATATGTTATTTTATGGAATATTATGTGTTATATAACAAATAAATTTTCTTTTCTTCTTCTCTGTTAACTTGTTAATTGAAACTACTTTTACCTGTATTAAATGGCTATTGCACACATTGCAATATTTGCTCTTGATTAGTAAAATGAAATGAGTATATGTCTAATTATTTCTAAAAAATTCAAAGACCTCATAATTTTTGCCTACATTTATGTCCCCTCTTAGCTTTCCCACTCTTTTTCTTGTGTATTATATTTCTGCATATATTTTAAACCTCATAAGATATTGCTATTATTGTTCTCAGTAGTCGATGTTATCTTAGATTTATTCACATATTAGCCATCTGTATTCCTTTTCATTCCTTTCTGCATTACAGTTTCTATCTGGACTAATTTTATTTCTCCTTAAATAACATACTTTACAATTTCCAAGGGCAGAGCTCTGCTGGTGAATATTTTACTCTGTTTTGTTTTGCCAAAATATCTTTGTTTACCTTCATTTTTGGAGGATATTTTCTGTACAAAATATTCTTGCTTGGCAGTTATTTTCTCTTAGCACTTTCAAGTAATATTTTTATATTTTTCTTATCTCCACTATCTCTATTTGAAAATTAGCTGTCATTCTTATTATTGCCTCTTTAAGGAAAATGTGTTTTCTTCATTTTGCTTTTAAGATTTATTTTTTTCCTTTTTTAGCAAAGTAACATAGGTGTGCTTTTATTTTGCATTTCGCCTGCCTGTGTGTGTGTGTGTGTGTGTGTGTGTGTGTGTGTGTGTAGTGTTTTGTTTCATATTGTTTTAGATCTCCTTAAAGTTGTAGATTCACATTAGGTTTTCATAGATTTTAGAAAATTGTACAGCTTTAGTTTTTCAAGTGTTGTTTCTGACTCATACTTTCTCCCTTCCTTGGGGAGCTTTATTAGATCTTATTATCATGAATTGTATGTCTTTTAAACACTACTGTGTTTTTAAAATCTATTCTGGATGCATCAATTCAGACAGTTTATCTTGCTCTAACTTTCAGTGTATTTGCTCTTTTTAATGCTGTGACTACACTATTTTAAACCAATCTATTAAATTCATAATATAATATTGAATTATCCAGTTCTAAACCTGCCATCTAATTGACTTTTCTTTTCTTTGCTGAAATTCTATTTTGTCAGTATTCTTGAATATTTAAATCACAGTAATTTTAAACTTCATTTCCAGTAACTCCAATATCTTTACTGGTTGTGGGTATGAATTACTATCTTATTCTTTTGGTTTTTGTTCCTTTGGACCCCTTTCTAACCACTATTTGTTTTTAAATTAAATTATCAAAACTTATATATGGAAAATTATATAGTGTGTGCATGGTATTATTTTTCTCTGCAGAAGATCTACCTATTTTCACCACCTTGCACAGAACAAGAAATACATACCTGTTTTGTGCTTACATCTAGAGTTTAACCTTTTCAAGTCTCCCAAGTGAAATCCTAGGGTGTGTACAAAGGTCCTTTCTCTTGTGTTGAGGGGTTCCTGAGCTCTGTATTTGTCTCTCCTGAGCAGTGAGACTGTTCATTCTGTGCTTCACTTTGTAGTTTCTGAGCAGCTGTTTGTATGCTTTCTTTACCTGCATCATCACCTGTACTCGAACAGTGTAAAAGTTGAATAATGTCTTACAGCAACACTGTGCTCACACTGTGTGGGTCATTTCTCTATGGTTTTCTTTTCTCTTAGGATATTGCCTTGCATTCTAGGTTGTTTGGAAGTCACACATTTTAGTGACTGTTTTCTCAGCCAAGGGAATGCTACAAGTCCTGGATGGCTGCTCTCAGTTTGCCCCTATGTCTTGCACTTAGAATTGAATAAAAGCTCAAAAAGAAAAAGCAGCAGTAAATGCAGGGCTCACCTCAATGCGTGACCCTGTCCTATAGGATTGTGGCTCTGGAGTTCTGGCAGCCTTTGTTGTTTTATGAATGCCTTCAGTGATTTTTAAATATTTTATTCATCTTTTGTAGTTCTGTTCCTCTGGCATCTGTCTCATGCCAGGTACACCCAGCTGAAATTAGTTTTTGTTGTCAACATCAGCTTTTCCATCTTAATTATTTATACATGTTTTATATATGAATGTGTAAGTGTGTGAATATATATACATTATAATGTATAAATTATATATAAAGTATATACATTTCTATTCATGTATCATATGTATATTATATATTCATGTACAATACATAAATTATATATTATACATGAATGATAGATATACAAAATATGTGTATCATATTATGTATAATTTACATGAATTTTAGTACATAGTTCCTATTTTAAATTATAACAGAATAATCAAATTTCAGATGTAAATATGGACTAAGGGCTCTTTACAATCAATTTCAAGTACATTTTTACTCCATATATCTATTAATTTAATAAGAATCTAAGTGGGTATTGCTGTTGTTTTTGTTTAATAGCACTATACTCAAATTTATATTTATATTTTAAAAATATTTTTGCATGCATTATTAAAATAGTAACTGAATGTAAAGTACAATGATAATAATGAAGTTTTCTACTTTTACAAAATGAACTTTCAAAATTTGACTTTGATTTAATAAATTCCATTTAAAATTCAAAACATTTATTAGAATTTATTCTTACTGATTTTCACTCTGAATTCTCTGCTAATATTGATGTAAAACTAGTCATTTGTGGAAGGTTTCTGATAACAAAGTCAATACATAATTATTGCTTCACTTTGGATATAGGTGCAAAACACTTGAAAAAATGAGCAATATTAATGTGGAAGTACAATTGTGAGATTCAGATAAAACTATTTCTAACATATATAGAATAAATAACTATTCTGTTTCTGTGACAGGGTTCACAGAAATAGAAATGCATTTTCTATAATTGTACATTGTGAAGGCATCACTTTTGGGCACATGTTCTTTAAATACATTTTTTACTTTTGAAGTAAATGATGACATTTCTTAATTAGTCTGGCATTATTTGGTTTTCATCTTGTCGGGAATATTAACACAACTCCTAACATGAATAACTTTCTCAAAGATTTTGTTTCTCATTCCAAATTCATGAAAAATGTCCAAAGTAAATGAAAGTCTGTAGTTAAATGTTACATTAAATTTTATTATTTCTTTTAGTTAAACTCTTTGAGCTTTTGCTGATAAATGTGATTATTGCCTAAAAGATATAAGGAAATAATAAATTATATAAATAGATTTAGATTTACATTATACAATAAACCACTCTTTTAAACCTTTGGTGTATACTTTATGTACTCCACATAATGCTGTTCCACGAAGATTTCCTGCACAAATTTGCTTGCCCCTAGACTACAATCTTCCTGGGTTTTCAGTGACTTCACTGACTGGAAACTGGGCACCTCTTTCCTTATCACAAGATAAGGAACAATCTTATCAAAGTAATTATAAATTTTGTTTCTGAAAATTGAATATATATATTAGTTGTGGGAATGAATTGCTATGTTATTCATTTCTTCTGGGTTTTTTCATTTTGATCCTCTTTCTTGCCATGCTTTTGTTATTTAATAAAATTAAAACCAGATTCCTGACAGAGAAAGCAGCATCCTACTTCTATGACCCCTGCCAGCAACCAGGAGTAGCTAGCTTTCTCTGCAGATTCATGTTTTATCAGTAAGCACCCGGCAGCCTACCCATTCAAAGGAGATGTTAGCAATGATAGCTTCTGGGGAAGATGTTAGGTTCTGGGGAGGTGAATAAAAGAAAGACAGGTTTGATCTCCTTTGCTTCAGATTTAGTGATGTATTGTTGTGGTAAATCTTTTCGTTTCATGTGCATCCACTAATACATGACACTTCATCAGAAACTCAAAGTCCAGTTGGGAGGTATAGCAAATCCTCTAGCTTGTGTTAATGCAAATATAAACAAAACATTTTAAAACAAAACATTTAATATATATTAAACTGGAGGTAAAAGGGACCTTGAGTATAAGCCATGCTCCCAGGCAAGTCATAATATGTGATTTGTTGATGATGCATAGGTCAAATGTGATTATTTGGGAAATATTAAACATCATTGTTCCAGATCTAGGTGAAAACATAGACTATCTAGTTATCAGCATTAGCATATAATATAAACAATAGGCATTTTAAACAATGAATTATTTCAAAATATCAATTTGGCAGCTATATGGAATCCTCCACATTGCTTGTTGAAAATACTAGTAAAATCCTTATAGGGAAATATGTTTACATCAGACAATGTATCAAAATCAATGTGATACTTTTATTTCGAAACACATTATAAATAATATATATGTTTCACTCTGCCCTATAGCAAAAAACTGCTAACAATGTAAAAGGGATATGTTGCAAAGAGTTTAATGAGTGAAATAGATACACAGAACAAGCCAGGTGTAGTGAAACCACAATAAATAGTGAAATGCCTTCTGGTTAGTAGAAATAGGTGTCTTTACAGTGTAGGCCAAAAGGGGCCAAGAGTTGAAGAAGATAGGGGAATACAGAAAAGAGCTGCATGGGGTGGCAGCCAGCCAGGAGCTGTTTATTTTGGTCCAGGGACACATCTAGGACATGAAGAAAATGATGGCTAACATTTACCTTGACCTCACTCTATTCCCTTCTACTGATCTCCCTCTGGGGATGCCTATTGGCAGCTATGACCTGGAAGACAGAGAGTAACCAGCCAGCCAGCATCCTGGGGACAAGAAGAGGGATGAACAAGGATAAGGAATAGCTCTGAAGAGAAAACAAAAGATAACCATGTTGTTTCTTTTACATCATGAAAATATATAATTGAATTTACTTTGATTTCTGTCTGTGCTGCCAGAACAATATAATATAAATTATATTTTCTCTTATTAATTTATATCAAGCACTGTTTTGAAAAGCATTCTCAATTTATTTGAAGAATTAGGATAGAAATATTGATCTAAGAAAATGAATAATTGAAAATTAATATTTTAATTTTTTTACATTATCTTGTAGACATTTTCTTAATCATTATCTTTCTGGTATGCACAGTGACTAAGAAAACAAAGAGCATTTCTTGACACTCAGAAGGTGACCCAGTACTCGCTGTAGGCCATGTTATTCTCTTGTGTAACACTTCCACAGAATTTCAACCTCAGACCAATCTTAAATCCATGATAAAATGAGACAAAGCAAGGCTACTTCATGAATTTGTCTAAGTAGAACAAAATCTAGGTTGCTCCTTAGCCCACAAAATAACAGTATTTCCATTCTTTTGCTAAACTAGCGACAGCTACTTCTTTTTTAACCAACCATAAAATTGTCCCTGCTTTCCTTTCACATCAACCAGTGTATTAAAATCAATGTGAAATTCTTATTTTGAAATACATAAAATACATTCAAACTAGCAGAAAACCTTGCTTCCTTGGACCTTCTGCCAAATCACCCAAACTAAGTCCAAATCCTGTAAAAGATTACTTATTTTTTAACCTTCTTATCGTGACACCCAACAATTCCCTATAGTAAGCAGTCATCCTCACTTCAAAGAGTAATAAATCCATTTTTTTTTTTTTATCTTCAGCTGTGTTCCTGGTGGTCTTTGGCTAAAGGGCATTAATAATAGCTACTCCTGTAGAGAAGCTCCTCTGCACCATGATCATTACTTGCATCCCAGCCTGCCTTTCTTAAAGTGATACAAGATGATACGAGAAAGCTAAGTCAATATAGCTTTTACGAGATCTGTTATATCTTGAGGTGCTAAAATTGGGACATTTTAAGTAAATAAATTGTAATCATGTAGCAAATATTTCAAAAGGACAATTGCTAAAACCTTTTAATAGCTACAATTGTAGGTTAATTATCAAAATCCCCTGATGATATTCATTGCTTGCAGGTATGGTTCACTTCAGTGGAAAATGGTGTTAATTGTAGAACAAGACGATGACAAGCAATTAGATGTCTTCCTGAAGGAATTTTAAAAGTCTAATCTTTATATTAAAATAGATTAAAGAAAAAAAATATTGGGGGAGATAATGAGAATTGTGTTTCAAATGATTAAGCCAGTGCATTGCCAAAAATGGCTTTTAGAATTCATATATTAAAACACATATGAATTGGNGTTAAACTCTTTGAGCTTTTTGCTGATAAATGTGATTATTGCCTAAAAAGATATAAGGAAATAATAAATTATATAAATAGATTTAGATTTACATTATACAATAAACCACTCTTTTAAACCTTTGGTGTATACTTTATGTACTCCACATAATGCTGTTCCACGAAGATTTCCTGCACAAATTTGCTTGCCCCTAGACTACAATCTTCCTGGGTTTTCAGTGACTTCACTGACTGGAAACTGGGCACCTCTTTCCTTATCACAAGATAAGGAACAATCTTATCAAAGTAATTATAAATTTTGTTTCTGAAAAATTGAATATATATATTAGTTGTGGGAATGAATTGCTATGTTATTCATTTCTTCTGGGTTTTTTCATTTTGATCCTCTTTCTTGCCATGCTTTTTGTTATTTAATAAAATTAAAACCAGATTCCTGACAGAGAAAGCAGCATCCTACTTCTATGACCCCTGCCAGCAACCAGGAGTAGCTAGCTTTCTCTGCAGATTCATGTTTTATCAGTAAGCACCCGGCAGCCTACCCATTCAAAGGAGATGTTAGCAATGATAGCTTCTGGGGAAGATGTTAGGTTCTGGGGGAGGTGAATAAAAGAAAGACAGGTTTGATCTCCTTTGCTTCAGATTTAGTGATGTATTGTTGTGGTAAATCTTTTCGTTTCATGTGCATCCACTAATACATGACACTTCATCAGAAACTCAAAGTCCAGTTGGGAGGTATAGCAAATCCTCTAGCTTGTGTTAATGCAAATATAAACAAAACATTTTTAAAACAAAAACATTTAATATATATTAAACTGGAGGTAAAAGGGACCTTGAGTATAAGCCATGCTCCCAGGCAAGTCATAATATGTGATTTGTTGATGATGCATAGGTCAAATGTGATTATTTGGGAAATATTAAACATCATTGTTCCAGATCTAGGTGAAAACATAGACTATCTAGTTATCAGCATTAGCATATAATATAAACAATAGGCATTTTAAACAATGAATTATTTCAAAATATCAATTTGGCAGCTATATGGAATCCTCCACATTGCTTGTTGAAAATACTAGTAAAATCCTTATAGGGAAATATGTTTACATCAGACAATGTATCAAAATCAATGTGATACTTTTATTTCGAAACACATTATAAATAATATATATGTTTCACTCTGCCCTATAGCAAAAAACTGCTAACAATGTAAAAAGGGATATGTTGCAAAGAGTTTAATGAGTGAAATAGATACACAGAACAAGCCAGGTGTAGTGAAACCACAATAAATAGTGAAATGCCTTCTGGTTAGTAGAAATAGGTGTCTTTACAGTGTAGGCCAAAAGGGGCCAAGAGTTGAAGAAGATAGGGGAATACAGAAAAAGAGCTGCATGGGGTGGCAGCCAGCCAGGAGCTGTTTATTTTGGTCCAGGGACACATCTAGGACATGAAGAAAATGATGGCTAACATTTACCTTGACCTCACTCTATTCCCTTCTACTGATCTCCCTCTGGGGATGCCTATTGGCAGCTATGACCTGGAAGACAGAGAGTAACCAGCCAGCCAGCATCCTGGGGACAAGAAGAGGGATGAACAAGGATAAGGAATAGCTCTGAAGAGAAAAACAAAAAGATAACCATGTTGTTTCTTTTACATCATGAAAATATATAATTGAATTTACTTTGATTTCTGTCTGTGCTGCCAGAACAATATAATATAAATTATATTTTCTCTTATTAATTTATATCAAGCACTGTTTTTGAAAAGCATTCTCAATTTATTTGAAGAATTAGGATAGAAATATTGATCTAAGAAAATGAATAATTGAAAATTAATATTTTAATTTTTTTACATTATCTTGTAGACATTTTTCTTAATCATTATCTTTCTGGTATGCACAGTGACTAAGAAAACAAAGAGCATTTCTTGACACTCAGAAGGTGACCCAGTACTCGCTGTAGGCCATGTTATTCTCTTGTGTAACACTTCCACAGAATTTCAACCTCAGACCAATCTTAAATCCATGATAAAATGAGACAAAGCAAGGCTACTTCATGAATTTGTCTAAGTAGAACAAAATCTAGGTTGCTCCTTAGCCCACAAAATAACAGTATTTCCATTCTTTTGCTAAACTAGCGACAGCTACTTCTTTTTTAACCAACCATAAAATTGTCCCTGCTTTCCTTTCACATCAACCAGTGTATTAAAATCAATGTGAAATTCTTATTTTGAAATACATAAAATACATTCAAACTAGCAGAAAACCTTGCTTCCTTGGACCTTCTGCCAAATCACCCAAACTAAGTCCAAATCCTGTAAAAGATTACTTATTTTTTAACCTTCTTATCGTGACACCCAACAATTCCCTATAGTAAGCAGTCATCCTCACTTCAAAGAGTAATAAATCCATTTTTTTTTTTTTATCTTCAGCTGTGTTCCTGGTGGTCTTTGGCTAAAGGGCATTAATAATAGCTACTCCTGTAGAGAAGCTCCTCTGCACCATGATCATTACTTGCATCCCAGCCTGCCTTTCTTAAAGTGATACAAGATGATACGAGAAAGCTAAGTCAATATAGCTTTTACGAGATCTGTTATATCTTGAGGTGCTAAAATTGGGACATTTTTAAGTAAATAAATTGTAATCATGTAGCAAATATTTCAAAAGGACAATTGCTAAAACCTTTTTAATAGCTACAATTGTAGGTTAATTATCAAAATCCCCTGATGATATTCATTGCTTGCAGGTATGGTTCACTTCAGTGGAAAATGGTGTTAATTGTAGAACA
The DNA here is from genome assembly GCF_001698545.2 of Rhinopithecus bieti. NCBI lineage: Eukaryota > Metazoa > Chordata > Mammalia > Primates > Cercopithecidae > Rhinopithecus > Rhinopithecus bieti. The sequence goes on along the minus strand of NW_016813094.1, from coordinate 2,647,865 downwards.
AGACGATGACAAGCAATTAGATGTCTTCCTGAAGGAATTTTAAAAGTCTAATCTTTATATTAAAATAGATTAAAGAAAAAAAATATTGGGGGAGATAATGAGAATTGTGTTTCAAATGATTAAGCCAGTGCATTGCCAAAAATGGCTTTTAGAATTCATATATTAAAACACATATGAATTGGAAAAACGTATATTTTTTAAATTCTCTGTAAGTCTGAAGCATTTTTAGATCTCTGGTTTATGATTGATACTTTAAGAGACTTCATAGGTTTTACTGTAAAAAATAAAATGTTGTTTTATTAGGGAGTTTTTGCAAGGTTCTGTATATTTTGAACAAATTAAAGTGTTTTTCCCAAATACGGACAATATGTTCCAAAGCTTGTACCTGTGATGTAGACACATTAATTATTTACTGTATGCAATTGAAGCAAATTATTTAATCTTTTAAAATCTCAGTTTCTTTATCCTACGATAAGGATTAGATTTGTTAATTCACAGATAATTCATGTATCAAGGAGGTGGTGCTGAAACTATGGTTATTAGGCCTGATGCTCTGGGTTTTATTCAAGGTAGGGGTAGCCCCAAATCAGCATATTTACAATTTTTTTTTTCTGGGCACTTTTAAAATAAGGACTCAGAATAATGTGTTTTAATTCTTCCCTAAAAATTTTTTCCCCCTAAAATTTATGGTAAGATTTAGAACCTGCCAGAAAACAGAGATATACAAACTATTTACTACCTAAAAATATTAAGTAAAATTTACTAGGAGAAGCCACAGAATTGGAATCCTTAGAGTTTAGGCTACTCCTTTCATACTTAATTCAGAGTTAGCCCTTTAAAAGCCCCATTCTTTGTCTGAAGATCAATTCACTTTGTGTTTTTTGTTTCCCCCGGAAATTCCATCAATGTGGAGCTAATTATATCAGTGTTGATGCTAATCATGAATTAGCTTATTTCTATATATATTTTTCTTACTATCGTGTCATAATATACCATGAGGTGGTTGGGTCCCATTTCCAGTACAACAAGAGTGACATCTGAGCAACGCTCTCTGAACAAGATCTTCATATCTACTCCCCAAGAGGGTTGCTACATTCTTAGCCTCCCTCAATTTAATTCTTTTATGATAAAAAGAAGGTAATGTATAAACATGATTTAAAAAGATAACATGATTAACCCATCTTGTTATTTCACTCTCCTTTAATATTACTGTGCTGACATGTCAATTTTCCTGCATTTAATAATACAATTTCATTTTTGGCTCTCCTCACTAAAATTGGTGCTTTCCTCTTAATATATACAACATATTTCAGGGTTGAGTAATTCCTATCACTTAATAATCATATATTTGATGCAAAATCGTAAGTTTTGAGTTTTATTTTGAATCAGCCACTTTTCCATTCTATTTCATTTAAGGCTTATACAAACATTTTATAGGTGAGGGAACACAGGTCAAGTAAATCAAATAATGTACCCAAAATTATATAATATTTATGAAGAGGTGTGTCTGTGGCCAAATTAAATGTATCATCTATTTATTATCCTATATTTCCTCATTGAGAACATTAAAAAATATGCTACATTATATTAAGAGAGCGGAAATAAACACAATATAACTTGATCTGCTAATGCTGCTATGTGTCTGTGTATTTATATATATGTATACACACACACATACATGCACACACAATATATATCTGTATATACATATAAATTAGTATATATGTAATCAATCATATACCTACATAAATTTTAGTAGGCAACTATGTAACAGAAGCTCTGGAATCAGATTCTGAATGACTCTCTACAACCAAGAGTAGACTATCCCTATTTTATTTTTAGTTTTGTAGTGTGAAAGTTATAAACTTTGTCTCTGACCTTTGTCTCCCAGTATTTGTAAGAAAGGGCACAGATTTGTTTAATAATTGATTTTTCATGGTTTAAATATGAACTTTATTTTTATAAAATAACTATCCTCCCTGAGAAGTCAAGAACGTTAAGTTGAAATTGCATTTTCATCCTCAATAGCATTCATTATTAACCAATGATTACTAAAAATGACAAAATAGTTTAGATGGGCTCACTTAGTCTAAATTTAGTCACATGATTTTCTTGAAGCAGAACATAATCAGCAGAAAATAAAATGTTGATAGTTTTCTACTCCCCTCAATTATAAAGACAAAATATAATAATTTTGGTGACAACTATTTTCATGTAAATAAAATCTCAAATTTTGTGACAGTGAACAAACTGCTTATTTGATTTTAATTCTTATAATAATGCTATGAGGCAGGTGCTAGTATATTAAGTTTGTAAAATAGATCGAGAATTCAGTGAAGAATCTGAAGATAGATTTCACATATCTTTTTCTTGACCACAAAGCTAAAACTGTTTTCACTAAAATTAAAATCAGGTTGTCTCATTTAAGTAAGAGTGAACCACTGTACTACACAATTAGATAGATAATTAAACCTGCTGCTGTTTATATTTTTAAATCAAAAACCATATTCTATTCTAAATATTTAATATGTGCCTGTTTCCCACAATAAACTGTGGCCTTACTGTCATCTAAAAAAATATCGAGATTGGTTAGTAACATGACAATTATGGCCACACATTTTTTTGGGGAAATAAACATTTAGTTTGTAAAAATTAGCCGAGTTAAGAAAATATGATAGGATAAAGAGAGGAGAAAAAATAAAAGTACTTTAAGTAGAAAATGAATGGGCCACCATTGATGCCTTTTCTAGCCTCTAAGTTACACCTTTCCAAAGCTAACTTACCATTGGTATTGAACACATGGATTTGTGCCTTAAAAAAGCGTGATTCTTAATTAAGGGCAGAAAATTCCTCCTCCTCTTTTCAAGTGCAAACATAGTTCACGTTTCCAGTAATAAGAGAATACTTTGTATTCTTGTAAAAGAAGAGGTAATAAATATGAAATGAATTCAGAGAGTTCAATACATATTCCCCTGTGGAACTGTGCAAAAGCCACTTCACCATATGAGCAAATGAACAACAAAATTATTTTATAGTTCTCTATGCTCAATAGTTTAATGTCAATTTTAAACTTAGAGGCTAGTAAGATGATATTAATTTTAAGTTTTCCAGTTCTTCTTCATTTCTTTCTATTGAGCAGTGTTTGACTGTTTTTTTTCTCTTTTGAAGTCTTTTATAAAAATGAATATCCATTTTGTATTAGCATAACATTTAAACTTCATAAGTTGATAAAGTACAAAGCTTGGTTTTATGCTGACTTCAGAAATAGCTTTATCTTATGAGAAAGTTTTCTCACTAAGGGTTCACTGGGGCTTCACGACCTTTGAGAATATGTGCTTCAGTAACTACCAATTACAAGTTTGTCATTTAGGAAAAATCAATTAGCAATAAAGCATGAATTACAGAATAATATAAAACTGTGAACTCTTCAATAATATCTTACAGCATAACATTGTATGTTGGTTAATATTTTATGCTCTTTCATCTTTAATTAGCATGTCTCTACCATATTTAAAAATCTAAATATTTAAGTCCCAAATATCCTCAGTTCAAATTAAAAATCAGTTTTATTAAAAATTTTGGTCCTTAAACCTAATTTATTTGTTCTCTTAATAAACATCTTATAGGAAGCTATGCAACCTTTCTTATTGATGACATCTTTTAAATTTTTCTCACATTTACTCTTTTGTTTCTATTTATTTTGTCATTACCAACATTATGACATTTCTAATCATCTCAAAATTCATCTATTGCAAGGCATCTTGATTCCTTACAGGATGATATTAGATGTTTTAGTCCAAATCATTTCATCATTCTAAATTCCCACCATCATTTAGAATATATTAAAAATATAAAGCCTTTGAAATTAAGAAAACTATAACTAAGTAATTCATAGATGCTTTGGTATTTGGCATTAGAATGCAATTCTTGTATTGTTCAGAGACAACAAAAAGTTTACTGAGTCTTTAAATATTTGTTTAACTTGGACTGTGTGTAAAATGTTGGTCCTCAAGTAATTAACAATTCAATGAAAAAGACAAACATAGAAGGTGGCAATTATAAAATAATCCAGTACAGGGGACAGCACATCATTTCTATGAAAGACCAGAGAGCATATATTATCAGCCTTGCAGGCCACACTCTCTCTGCAGCAACTCCAAAGCTCTACTATTTAGCATGAAAGCTGCTACAAACGATGTGTAGGGGAGCCTGGGTATATTCCAACAAAACCTTATTTGAGGACAATTGAATTTGAGTTTCTTGCAGTTTTCACATGTCAGATAATATTATTCTGTATTTGATTTTTTCAACCATTTAAAATATTTAAAACACTCAAAATTTTGGCTGTACAAAACAGGCAATTGGCTGAATTTGGCCAATAAATCTACATTATTTTCCTATAGCTGCTGTAGTAAGTTACCATAAACTTAGTGGCTTAAAATAACAGACATTTATTCTCTCACAGTATTGGAGGTGAAAACTTTGAAATCAGTTTCCCTGGGCAGAAATCAAGGTGTTTTCGGGATTCTACTCCCCCCAGAGGCTTCAAGGAAAAATGTGTTCCTTACTCCTTCTACCATCTGGTAGCTTCTGACATTCACTGCCATCTCTCAACTCTTTCCTGTGCTGAGTGGGTCCCTCCTGTAATTTTGCTGATCCTTCTCCCAGTATGTTTTTCCTTGAACTAAGTATATCCCACTGGTGATTAATGCTCGTTTGTTTTACACACACACACACACACACACACACGGAAGTTTCCTTTCTGGATTTGATAAATGAGATGATTTATTTATGGTAAAGAGGCAATTAATTAGAAGGAATAAGATCTAGAATTTGATAGCACAACAGGGTGACTACAGTCAACAATAATTTAATGTATAGTTTAAAATAACTGAGTATATAATTGGAATATTTGAAACACAAAAAATGATAGATGCTTGCAGTGATGATTACCCCATTTACCCTGATGTGATTATTACAAATTGTATGCTTGTATCAAAATATCTCATGTACCCCATGAATATATATGCCTAGTATGTTCCCATAAAATATTTTTCAATTTTTTTTTAAAAAGAGGCAGCAAAGTATTTTAAGCAATGGTGATAGAATGAGTATAACCACAGAAGTAAAATTAAATAACTAAATACATGATTTTAAAAATTAAAATACATTTTGGCTATGGAAGAATTTTAGTCCTTTGGGAAAATAATGTAAATAGAAAAGACCAGTGAGTTATGAGGCAGGAAAAGTAAAAACATCCAAACCATAATGAAAAGCTAAGATTTCATCCAACTGCAGTGATTTGGTAGGGTGAGAAGATAAATGTCAGGTACTGTGTTTTGAATTTGTCACCATGTCTATAGTATAGATAGATTTGTAGGTAACTGTGGGTACATTTATTATTTCTTTTCAGGAGGCCAGGAATTAAAGAACGAAGACTGGATTTAGGTGATACTAGAAGTGCTCAAAAGGAAAAGTTGAATTCAGTATAGAATTACAATATTTAGGAAGCCAAGTGGACAGAATTTGAACTACTGTTAGTGGGTAGTAAACATTTGGGGCAAGTCAAATATATCTCCTCGTATATTAGCTAGGGTGAAAATATATGATGCTGCATAAAATGTAGTAAAGAGTTTAGGGGACTGGAAGGAGCCCAGCTGAGGTGGGAGAGAGCTGAACTGGCAAATATCAGCATAGCCTACTAAAGCAACAAGCCAAACATAAAAGAATTAAGCCTTTAATCAATTTCTGTAGTGGAAAAAACTAAAACTGGAGAAAGCACTGATAAAAACCTGTCTTATTTTACCTCATAGAGTTGTGTATCAGCGAAGGGTCAGCATGGGTATGGAGGTCCCCTCAGTTGAGGGAATCTGAAATAAAGGCTCCTGCAGTTGTATGGACCCTGGAATGATGATGCAGGAGAAAGTCAGGAGTGGAAAAGTACTAGAAATGTGTGGAAATTGTCTTCACGTTTTCCCTGTCTTTCCTCCAGTAAGGAGGTCTTAGTGGAGGTGCTTGAAGGACTCCACCTAAAACCTCAGATAAAGACACCTAGGAATGAAGGTGCCTGGGCTTGGAATGCGAATGACGGAAGGACATGATGGACCAGAGCAGCCTGGCCTGAGTCCTTTTCTGCCAGTCCCCTTGGACACTGCCAACTTCTGGCTGGGAACCAAGCCTCCTGTGGGAAGGGCAGCTTCCACTTCTAGGCCTGCCAGGTAAAGCCTTTGTAATCATCTGTGATCATACCTGGAAAATAGCGAGTAGGTTTTTAACCAGCAGTTGGACTCCTCAGACCGATATTGTTTAAAAAAAAGATAATTTAAATTTCATACATGTTTCTTTTGAGTAGCGTGTGAGAAAGGAAATTATAAATATTTAAAATAAAATGAGCATAACTTGAGGAAGGATCAAGATTGAGACTGAAGAATTATTGGCCTTGGTTGTTAATTGATACAAAAAAAAGAAAGAGTAATCACTCAAAAGAATGAGTAGAATGAAAAGAACAACAGCAAATCTTTGAAGTTCAAAACTATTCAGAAGATATTTGGAAGGAGAGAGAGTTTTCAGAAGATAGAGAAGATGAAATGAAGATGTCTGGGCATAGTCACAGGAGTACCTTGTCACAATAGAACATGAGTAGATAATTTTGAAGAAAAATCTATAGGAATAAACAGAGAGAAGGAACAGGAAGCTGTATTCATAAGCAAATAAAGTAAAAATGATAAAATACTACATTATCAAATACTACAAACTCTTCTATGAGTCTGTACAAATTGAAAAAATATGATAAGAGTCTATCCAAAGTAGTAAATAGGTCATTTCTGCATTGAAAGACCCAACATTCTGTGTGCTGCCTGTGACCTCTGAACCTCTGAGGGCTCCGAATTCTCAGTGCTACAACCTTATTTCTTATCAAACATGCCCTCCAACTCAGCAGCAAAGGCTCCTCATCCAGCTAGGTCCATTTTCAGCTGAACAACCTGCACCCAACTTGTTCCTCAACCTTCCCGCCTGTACAAGATCCTATTCAAACCAGTCGGTCACAACCCCCATGGGAACCAGGTGGCACCCCAACCTCCTATTAATACAAAGCCTGCCTCTCACATCCCCTCCTGTTTCACTCGGTTCCTGAGCGTAGCCTTGCGCTGCACGTGGCATTCTCCTTTCTTGGGCTGTGAGTAAACATGACTAATAATCTGCTGCTAACTGCATCTGTTCATTGTCAAGTGTGCTGTGTTCAACTGCCTTGTACTATTTACAATGAGGGATTCCTTCTTCAGCAACAGGGTGAACAGAAAGTGTTCAGAACAATCATCCTCTGAAAATTAATATAAATGACAGCAGAAGTATAAAAAAGAGATTGAACTTCAATCCTCTTGGAAACAGTTGATTTGGAAGTGATCTGTGGTCTAAAGATTTTGACAAAATTTTAGGAACAAGTAAAGATGATATAAATACATAAAGGGGCAGAACAGAAGGGAGATAGTCACATTTCAGAAAACATGGAGAAATTATATAAGTGATTCTTCCTGAGAAATTCTTCAGAAATGTCCAAAGAAAAAAAATTATGTACTTACAAATCTGACTTGCGATGACTGCATAATCCTCCTTTATCTTCCTCTCCCTGACATGCATGCAGACACAGACACACATACACACACATACACACACACACACACACACACACATACACCCTGAGGTTTGCATCATTTGTCTTTAGGCTAAAATAAGGGAAAACATTTCAAAATGATTTCCTGATTTTTTTTTTTTTAAATGATGGGCACAGTAACCACAATTAAGTCTTCCCTATTTGGCATTGGAATAAAGGTAAGGGGATCCAACCCTTCTATTTACTTCTCCTTACTCATCCAAAGATGCAGTCAGCCATCAACAAATACTTCCCAGGTATACTGTCCACAAAGTCAGCTCATAAATTCAGGGAAGATACTTTATAAGGGTCTCAAGGTTATTGAGAAAAACCAACACCATAAGAGAGATGGACTAGGTGAAAAAAATACACAAAGAAACCACAACAAATAAAACAACTAAAAAAGTAACATTCAGCAAAAAATGTAAACATTGTATAATCTATTGTGATTTTTCCCTTCATAAGTAAACCATTTAGTTTTCTGGAAATTTTGATTTTTCTTTCTATCATCATTGTGCTTACATGTGATGGGAAACTTACTGGGCATTATTTACAAGGCACATTTCTCCACTCACTTGTTCCTTTTCTTTTCAGTAACTTTCATCTGTGTAAGCACAACAGGCTCCCTTACTTCCCTCTGTTCTTTTGCAAAGTCACCTTCCATATGAAAAGATTTCCCTGGAAAGACTTGCCTTCCCACTCTACCTAAAATTTCAGTGTATTTTCCTATTTTCCAGATATTCTATATGCCCTCTACTGATGTGATCTGTTCTTATAATTTTGCACTGATTGTTATACTATATTTATCTCGATTATTGTCTTTCTCCTCTACCAAAATGTAAGAACTATAAGTGCTATGACATTTTTCTGTTTTATCACTGTATTTCTGGCTTCTGGAGGAGCACCTGACATATTATAATTGTTCTTTTTTTTTTTTTTTT
>NW_016813094.1:2630957-2636076 GCF_001698545.2 Rhinopithecus bieti | reverse complement strand
GTGTTAGCCAGGATGGTCTCGATCTCCTGACCTCGTGATCCGCCCGTCTCGGCCTCCCAAAGTGCTGGGATTACAGGCTTGAGCCACCGCGCCCGGCCCTCAATTCATTTTTTAAACAAATGTTTTTGAATAGTTGGGGTGGGACATGATGGGGAAAAAAGAACCTAGATTTAATAAAATATATAAAGAAAAAAATGAGATGTGAGTGACATGGTGAAATTTCTAGAAGGATATGAAATGAGGAAAAGAGGTGCATATGTGAATTTTAAAAGCTGAGATGGAATAATACGATATGGTAACAAGATCCGTGGGGAGATTCAGCATGTGGTGACAGACCTGGAGAGCAACTGGTCTGAAGAAACTACAGTAGAATTAATTGCTGTCCTGGAATATGGTCAAGATGACATTATTAAGAAATATACGTTCAAGGCCGGGCGCGGTGGCTCAAGCCTGTAATCCCAGCACTTTGGGAGGCCGAGACGGGCGGATCATGAGGTCAGGAGATTGAGACCATCCTGGCTAACACGGTGAAACCCCGTCTCTACTAAAAAATACAAAAAACTAGTTGGGCGAGGTTGCGGGCGCCTGTAGTCCCAGCTACTTGGGAGGCTGAGGCAGGAGAATGGGGTGAACTCGGGAGGCGGAGCTTGCAGTGAGCTGAGATCCGGCCACTGCACTCCAGCCTGGGCGACAGAGCAAGACTCCGTCTCAAAAAAAAAAAAAAAAAAAGAAATATATGTTTAAAAGGTCTGTAATCAGGTACTGAGAAGCTGCACAGTTTTTGGTTTAAGGTGTAATATTGCTTAAAAATGATTGACAAATGCAAGGCAGGAGTCCCCTCTAAATGATTTGGTGTTATTTGTTTATCAAGATCAAATCTTCAGCTGTAGATAGAAATCCAATTACCAGAAACTGGGAGGAAGGTACAGCTTTATATTTAGAAACAAGAGGGTGACCATTTACTAAACTTGGATCACAAGTTTGGAGGTGGGTTTGCCACAGTAACGACATATTCGTCTCCTACCTAAGGGATTGCATACACACATAATTTTTCATAGTTGTAAATGATAGTCCGTCCAACAGGAGTTCCGTTTCAAGTAAACTTACAAAACACTGCATAGCTGATTCCACCCTCGATGTGTCATAATACAGGTTAGCAAATTTAAAGCTATTTGAAGTTTGACAGGAACGAACCCACTTTGTTGAACGCAGTTTTTCTCCGACTATACTTAATTAAAAAACCGATTATTCACAGTGTGTCTATTAATTTCCTGTGGAACTAGTGGGAAATGCTTTTCTACAGCAGACCATGAGGCCATGGCTATAAGCAGAGATAAATTGGCTCAAGTTGCGGAGAAAATTAAACTCTTTGGTCAAAAAAACAAAACAAGTCAATAATTTAACGTGTTGGCATTGATCCATTGACACTCTTCTTTCCAATTTTTGTTTTTGACTTAGTTGAATATGTGTATGAGAATGCAAATGAATCATTCCTAGAAAAATAATGAAATAACTCAATAGTGGCTACAGTGAAAACCACTACAACAAATTAATTTTATTGAAACAACCAAAGCATACTCTTTTATAACATTTTTGCAAAACATTATTGAATGTTTTCCTGGGGCATTTCATATAATATTCTTGAATTTTAAAGGAGGCAGTAATCTCACCAGGGCTCTAGTGGGTTGAACAATGTCCTCCCAAAATCCACATGCATCTAGAATCTCAGAATGTTACCTTATTTGGAAACAGGGTTTTGCAGATGTAATTAGTTAAGGTGAAATCATACTGGATTATAGAGGGCCCTAAATCCGATAACTGGTATTGTTATAAGAGGAGACTTCACTCAGAGAAACACAGAGAGGTGGCCATGTGAAGATAGGGTCAGAGAATTGAGTTATGCTGCCATAAACCAAGGATTCGCTGGGCCATCAGAACCTGCAAAAGACAAAAAGACTTCTACCCTGGAGACTTACCTTAGAGGGAGCATGGCCTTGCCAGCACCTTGATTGCCAACACCTTGATTCCAGACTTTTAACTACCAGAACTGTTAGAGAATGAATTTCTCTTATTTTAACCCACCAAATTTATAATAACTTGTTATGGTAGACCTAAGAAACTAACACAATGGCCAGTCAATTATGTTTTTGTATGTTTAGAAATTTTTTTAATGTTAAGATGCATGTTACTGATTGGTTTAGCAATATCATGTCAATTACATGGACATATAGGGACTCTTTCGTATCCTGTTATTTACTTTTAACAGCTTTTCTGAGGTATAACTTGCATGTAGATGATTTCATTCATATGCAATGTAAGTTCATGCATATTTAATGCAATGTAATGGAAGGATTTTTGGTAAATATATAGATTCATTCAACCATCAGCAAAATTCAGTTTTAGAGCATTTCCATCATCCCTTTAAGTTCCTTCATGAGAGACTGCAGTCTCCTATTTCCACCACATGATAAAGGCAGCCACTGACCTACTTTATAAATAATTTCACACAAATGGAACCACATAGTATGCTGCCTTAGTGTACTACTTCTTTCACTTAGTTATTGTTCTGGCATTTATCTTTGTTGTAGCATGTATCAGTAATTAATTTCTTGTTAATTCAGAATAGTATTTCATTGTGTGTTTGTGTAATGACATTATCTATTATATATTATTATGCCACCTATTTCTTTGCTTACATTTATATTTGTGAGATTCATCTCTTGATATTAACTGATTCCCAGTAGTATATCATATATCGAACATAATTTGTTTATTCTTTCTCCTGATGTTGGACAATTGTTACCAATTTCCAACTTTCATTTTCTACTCTTAAAGTTATCAATATCTTGGTGTATCTCATTCTGCACACTTGTAAAACATTTTCTACTATATGTAGTTAGAAATAAAGTTTCTCTTTTGTTTATATTATTAAATAATTAGCAATATTTGACCCAATCATGGAGAAGAGAAAATAATGCATGAAATTCCACAGCTTTTATGCTTAAATTTCTTTTATTTATAGGAAATTTGTGTCTGTATTTGCTTGGCCATACAGTGCTGCCTTTATGTGAAGCTAACAATGCATAATTAATTTTTGTTCCATTTGTTAGTTTAAGTTTCATAAACTTTTCTATGAACCTATGATATGTTACTTGCTGAAAAGTAACAAACATACAATCCTATGTACAAACAGCAAAGGCTTGAAAGTATCTCTCAGTTTCTGCTTTAAATTAGATTTTATGAATATGTCAAATTTTTTTCGATATGTGTAATTTTGCAGGTGAGAAGCTCAGCTCATTGTTCATTTATTCAGTCCCTGTCACAATGTAATTGATTTTATGATTGGTATCAGACATCAACACAAAGTTGGAGTGAAACTCTGAAGAATAAATGCTGTTTGGGTGAGAAGTATCATAAAATATAGGTTTTCCATGATGTTCATTAAAAATTTAATGTGTATCATGCTGTGATGTTTCACATAATCTCTGATACACTCTTCAGACACACAATTTTCTGCTATCTTTTCTTATAATTTCATCAAGATTTGAGCATTATATTGACATAATTTTAGAAATCTTTTTTCTCAGTTTCGAAATATAGGTGAAAATAATAAATATTTTGAAAAGACATTATTGTCTCAGGCTTGAACTAGCACATTTGTACCCTCTGTAAACTAGAGTTAGGTTTATTTTTGGTTTTCTCCTCCTCTCTTTTTGTGACTTCCAAAGTGTTATTTACTAAGTAAAATGTTTATCATATTTTCCATTATGTTTCCTATATATTGCCTGTGCTTCATGTTCATAAATGCCCCCATGTCCTGCCTCTAGACTTATATTGATATCTGATTCAAATTAAACCGGAAATTCTAGAGGCACAAAATGTAGAAATTATGATTCATTGTTTAAATTTATTATTGTTGACATTAACATGAGCAACTTGGACGATATATTTTCCATTGAGGAAACCTAAAAAGTGTATATTGTCTCTTTACAGGTGAAAGAGGTATAAATAAAACATAATATTAAACTACATAAAGTGTGGGTTTGGCATTGTGAAACTATTGTTTCATTATGAAATAAGTTTCAGTGAGATCTCTATTTAAATAAGAATAGTAATGAGAATAATTCAATGGTATATGAAGGACATTTCTTTGACAGGGTCAAAAAAACAGTTATCAGAGAACATGCATAATGGGATTATGAGATTAATATTGAGCAAAATAAGTCTCAAGAATTATTACAGAAAAGTCATAGATTTTGCTATTTAGAATTTCATGAAGCCTGAAGTCAAACATGACTCAATGCAAAATGGAATTAAATACGTACATTTCTGCTGACAACAACCTTAACTATAATAGATATATTGTACTTGGCAAAATGTTGCATTTTCTAATTTTTTTAAAGTGTAGTTTTGTTATTTGTATAAGTTACTTGTATTTACACACACAGTCTTCAATTGAATTAATGTTCATTTCTCCTAAAATAATATATACCACTATCTCATCTCACAAAATAACAATTTCATCACCTTTTCATGTTGTAATGTAGAACTGAGTGCTAAGTAATGCTAGGAAAAATATAAGTGCCATAAAATGTAAACATAAAAGCTTTCAGAGATCCTCACATTTGGGGGAAAAAGGGCATATAAAAATATAATAAGTCATCTCCTCTAGCTATGTAATCTGAGTCTGTACCACCATTTCTAAATATATTACACTGACACAGTTGAATAGCATCAATTTGGTTTAGAAATATATGCCACTAAATATAGTTTTGCTTTTCATATAGGTGTCACTTTTATAATTGGAGTAAATAAAATACTGTTTTCTTTGGGCTGATTGTTAAAATTGCACTATACAATTCCCTCTTAGTCCTCAAATGGTTATGGAGTCTCAGAGTATCAGTATGGGCTGATTTTGTATAAACATGAAATTTATCTTTAATAATAATTTATATTTAATAATTTATCTTTAATAATTATTGATGAATGGTACTAATTATTATAAAATACTATGTTCTCCAATATATTTGTATATTCAAAAATATTTAAGGTTATTTACAATTATTTGTATATTATGTAACCACTTAACCCAATGATGGATAAAAATACACAAAACTGG
>NW_016813094.1:2615297-2630852 GCF_001698545.2 Rhinopithecus bieti | reverse complement strand
TATTTACAATTATTTGTATATTATGTAACCACTTAACCCAATGATGGATAAAATACACAAAACTGGCATAAATAAAAAATGAAAAGCTTCCAAAATGGTGATTTTCTTTTATTGACCTACCTTAAAACTTGCCCTTTGGGAAAGTAAAAAAAAAAAAACAAAAACACCATAATATTACTATAACATATTTTAAATAAAAAGGACTTGTTAACAATATAGTTGCAATGTATTTCAATGTTTGTCGTATTTTGGGAAGTTTTTATTTTAAATTCAAACTGTCTCAGAAATGTTTGTATAAATTGTATGCCATGTTATGGACTGAATTATGTCCCTACAAAGCTCATATGTTGAAGTCATAACCCCCAATTGTACCTGAATTTGGAGTTAAGGTCTTTCAATATGAATTAAAGTTAAATGAAGGCATAATGTTTGGCATTGGATTTAATATGACTGGTGTCCTTGAAAGAGAGAGACACCAGGGAAGTGCCCACAGAGAAAACGCCATGTGAGGGCATAGCAAGAAGGTGTTCCGCAAGCCAGGAAGAGGACCCTCGCCAAAAATTGAATGTGCCAACACGTTTTTCCTGAATATCCAGTCTCTAAAAATGTGAGAAACAAATTTCTGGTAAGCCACCCAGTCAGTGGTATTTTGTTATGGCAGCACTTGCGAACTAACACCATGTCCCAATGTTGTTAATTTTCTCTTTCACGGTCCAGGAGATAATTGATAAAAGAAAGTACTTTCTTTTTTCTGAATTTTTAATTATTGTTATAGTTACGTGGTATGTGTATATACTTATGGAGTACATGAGATATTTTGATACAGGCATACAAAGTGCAATAATCATATCATTGCAAATGGGGTACTCATTTCCTCAAGCATTTATCCTTTGTATTATAAACAATCCAATTTTACTCATTTAGTTATTTTTAAATGTACAATTAAAATTATTATTGATGAGATAGTGTTACAGGATCTTTGGGGTGTTGATTTTCTGGCTGGAAAACTCTGTGTCCAGTGGTGCCTTTGGCCAAGTTCTTGTCCTGCATCCAGGAAGAATGAGGTATACAGACAAGTGGAAGGTGTGCTAGATGAAGAGGAGTTTATTAGAGTGTTAGAGCAGCTCAGACGTGACCTGCAGTTGGTAGCTCCTCTCTGTAGGCAGGTTGTCCCCTTGAGTGCTGAGCTCTCAGCAAAGAGAAGGCCCTGGAGTGGGTGGCTCCTCTCTACAGCCAGGTCATCCCGTCATCTCTGCAGCTCTCAGCAGAGAGATTGGAGTAGGTGGCTCTTCTCTGCCAGTAGGTTATCCTAACGAGTCCCTGGAGAGGGTAGCTCCTCTTTGCAGCTGCTCATCCCAATATCTGCCCAGCTCCTAGCAGAGAGGAAGCCCTGGAGTGGGTTGCTCTTCTCTGCCAGTAGGTTATCCTAACGAGTCCCTGGAGAGAGTAGCTCCTCTTAGCAGCTGCTCATCCCAGTGTCTGCACAGCTCCTAGCAGAGAGGAAGCCCTGGAGTGGGTTACTCTTCTCTGCAGCTAGTAGTCCTGATGTCCAGAGGGTAACTCCTCTCTGCAGCTGGTTGTCCCATCATCATCTCTGCTCTGGCTAAGGTCGGCCCTTTTATGGGCCGCAGATGGGAGGAAGTGCATGCTGATTGGTCCATGGACAACCATGGGAAGGCCCAAAAAAGTCACCACAGGTTCCCACTTCAGTCCCTGGGTTTGGCAGCCCAGCTCCCAGCCTTCTGGTGAGGCCTCACCGGGGAACCACTCCCTTCCATCTAGGAATATGTCTGTCTCCTGCTGCCCTTCATGGTGCCCGGGGTCAGCCTGGACTTTGTTCCAAGGTTGCAGCAGATGGCGGCAGTAGAGAGAAGCCAGGCAGTGGGAGCAGGCACTTCTGAGCCTACAAGGGCAGGGCAGGGTCTTCCCAGGCTCCAAAGAGTGCCTGAGTCTGCAGCCATGGTTTGGGTAGTGCAGCTGTCCTGTTGGGGGTGGGGTAGGGGTGTATGCTGTCATGCCACTCTCTCCTGACCTGCAAGGTTTCCACTGAACAGTCTGCTACCAGGTATACAATACAATTAGAACTCCATTGTGCAGTATTTTTTTTCCTTTGCTGCTTTTAGCATCTTTTCTTTATCCTTGACCTTGTGGAGCTTAATTATTAACTGCCTTGAGGTAGTCTTCTTTGGGTTAAATCTGCTTGGTGTTCTATAACCTTCTTGTAAATGAATATTGATATATTTCTCTAGCTTTGGGAAGTTTTATGTTATTATCCTTTGGAATGAACTCTCTACACCCTTTCTCTACCTCCTCTTTATGGCCAGTACATCTTAGATGTGCCCTTTTGAGGCCATTTTCTAGATCCTGTAGGTATGCTTCATTACTTTTGATTCTTTTTTCTTTTATCTCCTCTGACTCTTTATTTTCATATAGCCCGTCTTCATACTCACTAAGTTTTACCTCTCCTTGATCAGTTCTGCTATGAAAAGACTCTCATGCATTCTTCCATATGTCAATTGCATTTTTAAACTCCAGAATTTCTACTTGATTCTTTTTAATTATTTTAATATCCTTGTTAAATGTATCTGATAGAACTCTGAATTCCATCTCTGTGTTATCTTGAATTTCTTTGAGTTGCCTCAAAACAGCTGTTTTGAATGCTCTGGCTGAAAGGTCACATATCTCTGTTATCCAGAATTATTCCCTGGTGTCTTACTTAGTTCATTTGGTGAGATCACAATTTCCTGAATAGTGTTGTTACTTGTAGATATTCTTCTGTGTCTGGGCACTGAAGAGTTAGGTACTTATAGTAGTCTTTATATTCTAGGTTTGTTTGTACCCATTCTTCTTGGAAAGGCTTTCCAGCTGTTTGAAAAGACTTTTGTGTTATGACCTAAGCTGCATCTACTTTAGGGGGCACCCAAGCCCAGTAATTCTGTGGTTCTTACAGGCTCATAAAGGTACTGCCTTGATGACCTTGGATAAGATCCAGAAGAATTCTCTGGATTACCAGCTAAAAACTCTTATTCTCTTCCCTTATTTTCTCCCAGAGTCTCTCTCTCTCTCTCTCTCTCTCTCTCTCTCTCTCTGTCTGTCTGTCTCTCTGTCTCTCTCTCTCCTGTGTCACCTGGATTGGGGGTGGAGTAACATAAGCACTCCTGTGGCCACCACCCCGGGACTATGCTAGGTCAGACCCAAAGGCAGCACAGCAGTGGTTCTCACTCAAGGCCTGCTATAACCACTCCATGGCTATGACTTATGTTTTCTCAATGCTCTGGGGCTCTACAATCAGCAGGTGACAAAACCAGCCAGGCCTATGTTCTTCCCTTCAGAGCGGTGAGTACCCCCAGCCCTGGGCTGGTCCAGAGATGCTGTCCAGGAGCCAGGGAATAGAGTCAAAATCCATAGAAGTATACCTGATGTTCTATTGTACTACAGCTGAGCTGGCACTCAAACCACAAGGCACAGTCCAAGTCCTGGAATCGGGGACCCCAAGAGTCCACTTGGTGCTCTACACCTCTGCAGCCAAGATGTTAGTTAAGGTGAAAGATAAAGTCCCCTTTAATTCTTCCTCCACTTATCTCAAGCAGAAGAAGTCTCACCCCGTGGCCCCCAAAGCTGGAAATATGCTGAGTCTCACCCATAACCTTCAAGTCTCAGAGTCTCACTTAAGGCTCACAAAGAGCTACCTGGGTGTTGATGATGGTTATTTGGGACCCAAGAGCTCCTCAGTTAGCAGGTGATAAATACTGCCATGACCGGGTCCTTCCCTTCAAGGCAGCAGGTTCCCTTCTGGCCCAGGGTGTGTCTAGAAATGTTGTCAAGAGCTAGGGCCTGGAAAGAGGGCCTCACCCATCTGACCAGTGCCCTATCCTGCTGTGACTGATCTGGTATTCAAGGTGCAAAAACAAAGTCCTCCCTACTCTTTTCTCTCCTCTACTCTAGTGGAAAGTAGGAATCTTTTTTGGAGCCATGGGCTGTGTAGCCTGTGGTTTGCAGCGCTCCCTTAGCCCACCCTCTATCCAGTGTCTCAGTAGGTCACATCCTGCCCCCACCAGCCCACTGGCTCTGGGCCCAGTTCAGGACTAGGACTTGCTTAGAATTTTTAGTTCTTGTGGCCTAGACTGCCTTTCAAGTGTATTCAAAGCCCCAGAGCACTCTAGCTCATGGTGATGAGGCTTGTGGGAAATCAAGTTCCAACCTCTGGAACTGGTAATTCTCATCTGGCTAGCACTGTTTTAAACGGCCCCTTTGTGGGAGGGCATCAGCTGAGTTTGGTCCAGTTTTCCTTTCTGCTGTAACAGGGCAGCACTGAGTTCTATGCCTCGCAATTGCAGAACTCTCCATCTCTCCAGTGCACAGAATCACTCACTGCACCACGCTGCTACTGCCATAAAGTGGGGGAGGGGTTGCATCGGCAATTCAAGACTGTTTTACTGATGTCTTCAGTGCCTGTTTCAGTGATATTAAGTTAAAACTAGGTATTGTAAGTGCTCACCTGATTTTTGCTTCTCACAAAGGTGCTTTTTATGTGTATATAGTTGTTAAATTGGTGCTCTTGCAGGGAGTATTCTGCTATTTTGCTTTGCCCCTGTCACCACAAAGTGCTTTCTAGTAACTTTTATCTGTCTAAAATAATGAGCACCAATATATTTTGAATTATTGTAGGAAAGTTAGAGTATAAACATTTTCTGTGTATTAAATCATTTAATCTTCAAAATGAACCAGTGAGTTAGGTTCACACTCTATTTTGCAAATGAAAGCGTAAGAGCACAGTGCTCTTAAGAAACTTGACTGACTTCACTGAGTATGGGAAACAAAGGTTGATATTTCCATCTAACAGGTATAGCTATGTTTTCTGTACTTGTAATTTCAAAGTTAACTGTATTTTAATATATCAAATATTTGTACTGAATTGAGAATGTCTTTTTCTCACTCCAGCTGGTAAGTGCCATTTAACAAATAATCTTATATACTTCTGTCTGTACTCTAGTGAGTGGCGGATGCTTTCTCTAATAATTGAGTTATTTCCCAGGAAACTTGTAGAAAGTTTCCAAGCAAAGAAGAACCATAAATCATTATTTTCATGCTTTTTTATCATAACATTCAATCATATTAAAATTAAATTACATTAAAAATGCCAAAAACATTTCACACTTATCAAAACAGAGTTTGAAGTTTTGAAAAGATAAAAATTACCATTTTGTTTCTTTCAATGGATATGACATTTTACATTTCTTACCAGCAGTATAGAGGAATATCAGTTGCTCTGCATTCTCATGAACAATTGCCATTGTCAGGTTTTTACGTTTTAGTCCATCTAACAAGTGCATAGTAGTATCATATTCTGGTTTCAATTTGTATTTTCTTAATGACTGATAGTTTTGAGTGTTTTTTCTTGTGCTTCTTTGTTGTCTGTATCTTCTTCATTAAAGTATTTGCTTAAATTTTGCACATTTTATATTGGAAAATATTCTTTTATGGTGTTTTAACAATTATTTATATATTCCTGCCGAGACCAGCTTGTTCAGGGAGACCCTAACCTAGCGGCACTAGAGGAATTAAAGACACACACAGAAATATAGAGGTGTGAAGTGGGAAATTAGGAAATTAGAAGTGGGATTTTTAAAAATGTAGTATAAGACATAAAAACTCACAGCCTTTAGGGCTGAGAGCCTGGAACAGAGATTTACCCACATATTTATTAACAGCAAGCCAGTCATTAGCATTGTTTCTATAGATAGTAAATTAACTAAAAGTATCCCTTATGGCAAACAAAGAGATGGGCCGAATTAAAGGAATAGGTTGGGCTGATTAACTGCAGCAGGAGCATGTCCTTAAGGCACAGATTGCTCATGCTATTGTTTGTGGTTTAAGAATGCCAGGAGTTCCTTGCCCTCATTCTGGTAAACCCACAACCTTGTAGCATGGGTGTTAGGGCCATCATGAACATGCCACAGTGCTGCAGATATTTTGTTTATGGCCAGTTTTGGGGCCAGTTTATGGCCAGATTTTGGGAGGCCTGTTTCCAACATATTCTGGGTAAAGTACCATTATCAACTAATTTATTCGTAACTATTTTCTCAGTCTGCATTTTTTTCTTTTTGTTATCTTAACATTGTCTTTAGAAGAGCAGACATTCTTAATTTTGATAATATCAGAGTCATCAGCAGATTATTTATAGATTGTATTTTTGGCTTCGTACTTAAGAAATATTTGCAATCCCAAGGTTGAAAAGTTTTACTCCAGTGAATTTTCTTCTGAAAGTTTAATAAATTCGGATTTTGCATTTAAATCTACTATATATTTGAGATTTTTAAAAATGTAGTATAAGACATAAAAACTCTTTCTAAAAAACAGATTATCCAATTTGTCCAGAATAATTTGCTGTTAATACTATCTTTTCTGCATAAATTGCCTTTGTACCTTGGTTAAGAATTAGTTGTCTATGTGTAGATGTGTGTCTATTATTTATTTCAGAATTCTCTTATCCTTATTCATTTATTTATCTGTTTTTATAACAACATCACACTTTCTTACTTGATTAGTTATTTTGGTAAAGTTTAGTTTATCTTAATGAAATTAGTCTGAATTAGACATACCCCTACTGTGTGATCTATCCATTCTACTCCTGTGAATTTATATAAGAGAAATGAAAATAGATGTCCATAAAAATACTTGTATGTGAATAGCCATAGAGGTTTTACTTAAAGTAGTCCAAAACTGGAATGTCCATTAACATGGCTTGAATATTTTGTCCTCTCCAGAAATCCATATTGAATATTAATCCCCAATGCTACAGTGTTGGGAGATAGGGTCTTTTGGGAGTGTATGGATTATTAGGACTCTGCCATCATGAATGTATTAGTGATGTTATAAAATGCCTTGATAGAGAAAATTTCTCCCTCTAGCTCTTTCATCTTCTACTATTTGAGGACACAGTGCTCTTCTCCACTGGAGTATGAAGTCTTCAGGGTTGCATCGTGGAAGCAGAAAGCAGACCTCACCAGATGCCGGCACCATGACCATGGACTTCTCAGCCTCTAAAACTGCTAGAAATAAATCTTCATTTTTAATGAATTACCCAGTTTGTTGGGTATTTTGCTTTAGTAGCACAAAACAAAGTGAAAGAGAAATCAGTATCAAAAAAGTGCAATGTTGACTTAAAAAAAAATCTACAAATGTGGATATGGCTTTGAAGGTGGGTAATGGGTCGAGATTGGACTAGTTTAGAATTAAATGCTTGATAAAGCCTGGATTGCCATTAATGGAGCATTAAGTATGATTCTGGTGAGGCTTGAGAAGAAAAGGCAAATAAAAGAAGCCCCATTCTTATGGATTACTTGTGTGGTTGTGAATGGAATGTTGGTAGAAATATGGACAGTAAAGGCCATTCTCGTGAGGTCTTAGATGGAAATGAGAAAAAAGGTGTTAGAAACTGGAGGAAAGGCTATCCATGTTTTAAAGTGGCAAATAACTTGACTGAATTGTGTTTATGTCCTAAGACTTTGTGGAAGGCAGAACTTAATGATGAACTAAGATATAGGGGTGGACAAAACCTTTAAGCAGCAAGGCACTTAGGATATACTATGTTGTTTCTCTTGACTATTGTAAAACACAAGAAGAAGGAAACTGTTTAAACTTAGAATTTACAATTAAAATGGAAGCAGAACAAATAGATTTGGAAAATTCTCATACTGTCCATGTAAAGAATAAGAAAGCAAGCTTGGGATAGAAAACCAAGGATAAAACTAAAGGGTAGTCTGATAAGGAGATTAGGATAGAAGGAAGCCAGCTGCTATTCATTGAGACAAAGGAAGAATGACCCCACAGATACTTCCCATATTCTCTGGGATGCCATGTCCATGATAGACCCTTGAGTGCTAGGGCCTTGGGGGCAGAATGGTTTTTGGAGAGGGGCCCAGGGTCCCTTTAGGACATTGAGACTCACTACACAGGACTGTCATTGGTCTCTGTTCCCCACATTTTGATCTAGTGCTATTCAGCTTCTACAGATACAATTCACGTAGGCTCAGGTGTGTCTTGGGCCACTGCTCCCGTGGATGCAAGCATTGTGCCTTGGCAGTGTCTACATGGTGTTAATTATGCTTTCACACAGAGTGTAGGAGCTGTGAAATCATGGCTTCCCCTACCTAGACTTCAATTGATGTGTCAATGAGCCTCAGGGTGCAGAAGTTTCACTATGGAGAGACCCCACCAGGAGGATGTTTAGTGGAGCCATGGGAGCAGGACCTTCCAAAATGCCCCAGAACTGTAGAGCCATCCGTGTGCACTGATAGATTGGAAACGCTGCAAGCATGTGACTGCTAAAGCATAGCTTACCCCCAGCAAAGCCATGGGGTGGGGCTGCCTGGGGCCTTGATGACCCAACCCTTAGCCTAGTGTGTCCCAAAGACAGGACATGGAATCAAAGAAGATTGTTTTACAGCCTTAAGGTTGAATGTTGTTTGCCTTGTTGGGTTTGGACTTACTTGGGATATGTCACTCCTTTTTTTCTTGCCTATTTCTCCCTTTCAGAATGGAATTATCTGTTTTATGACTATGCCACCATTGTATTTTGAAAGGACATATCTTGATTTTGACTCTTGGTTGGAGGAGAATTTGCTTCAGAATGAATTATACCTTGAGTTTAATGCATATATGATTTAAATGAGATGGTAAATTTTAGACTTTTGAGTTGATGCTGGAACAAGTTCAGACTTAGGGCTACTAAAATGTAATAAACATATTTAGTGAGGAGGACATAAATGTTGAGGGGTCAGGGAAGAATGCTAAGGTTTGAATGTTTTGTCCCTTCAAAATTCATATTGAAACTTAATTCCCAATGCAATGATGTTGTGAGGCAGGTGAGGTGTTTAGGTCACGAGGACTCTATCATCATAAATGAATTAATGCCATTATAAAAGTGCTTGATGGAGCCAGTTCTCCTTTTGCTCTTTTATGCTCTGCTATGTGAGATCACAGTATTCCTCCCCTCTGGAGGACACAGCATTCCAAGTGTTATTTCAGAAGCATAGAGCAGCCATTGCTAGATTCTAGCAACTTGATCTTGGACTACCCATCCTGCAAATCAGTGAGAAGTAAATCTGTAAATTGTATATAAGTCGCCCAGTCGGTGATACTCTGTTATAACATCACAAAATGGACTAAGACACCCACTATCAGTTGCATGGATAAACAAAATGTGGTATATTCATATATGAGGGTTTATTTTGTTCTATATTTTAGATGTTAACTTGTTTGAATTGAAGGATGCTGGGATGTCTGGTGAAGCATTGATTCTCAGTGTATCTGTGAGGGTGTTTCCAGAGGAGATTTACATGTGCCAGTGGACTGAGCATAAGAAGACCTGCCGTTAATACAGGCAGACACCATCCAGTTGTCTGGGGGCCTGCCTAAGATAAACAAAGAAGGGGACTCTCTGTCTCCCTTCTGGGGCAGGATGCTTTTTCTCTTCTTGCCCTTGAACTCAGACTTGAGATGCATTTGGCTTTTACATTCATGATTTGTGCCAGTGGCTTCCCAGGGTCAATAGGTCTTTTGGCTTCAAACTGACGGCTGCATCATCAGCTTCTCTAGTTCTGGGACTAAGCCATGCTACGTGCTTCTTTGGTGCTCTAGCTTGCGGATGGCTTGTGGTGGAATTTCTTTACCTGTGTGATCATGTAAGCCAATACTCCCTAATAAATCGCCTTTCATATATATTCTATTGGTTATGTCTCTCTGGAGAATCCTGACTCAAACACAATTAAATGAAATGCTACTCAGGAGTGAAAGTTAATTACTGATACAAGTTACAACATAAATGATTCATGAATACTTATGCTGAATGGAAGAAGCTAGAGGAAAAGAATGAATACCTTCCATTTGGCTCTGTTTATGTAAACTTCTAGAAAATATACACTAATATATAGTGATAGAAAGCAAATTGGCGTTTGCCTGGGGATGGAGAGGAGGGATCCTAAAGGACTGGTGAGAAAGGTTACAAAGGACACAAAGGAACTTTTGGGTGTGATGGACACATTCATTGCTTATATTGCACTGATGGCTCCACTGATGTACAGATGACAATATTAAACACATGTAAAACATACTCAATTTTATACTTTGAGTATATTGTTTGTCAGTTACATCTCAATACATGTTTTAAAAATATAGGTGGAGAAACACTATCACATATATTCCTCCTGATCTTTTTTATACCCATAATGATTTATTCTACCACCATGCATAAGCTGAGACCCTGATTTTAGCTTTCAGGTCAAAATTTGCTATTTGGCTACCTGTGTATGTGATAATTTACTGTATATCTCCAACTGAATATACCATAACATTTAACTTCTACACATACTGAACTAAACATTTTTAATCTATTTAGTATTTCAATCTACTTCAGACAATGTTAATATCTAGAACCCAGTAACTAAAGACCATCTTGAGGGAAATGTCAAGTTCTTTCTCTTCTATGTATCAAGAGTTTCCAGTAACTGGGCTTTTGCATAGAAAGACTTTCAGGATCTGGCCCTTCATCTTCTGCAATTGTGTCTTCTCCCATTTATTTATTTTTTTTTAAATCACAATTGACTGTTTTCTTTATGAACTTGCTAGGTTCTTTTCTGTCACACACTTCACACAATAAGAAGAATGAGCATTTGGATTAAATGATTGAGAGCCACAAACTAAGGTGTGTGACATCTTTTCTGTCACACAGGCAGATGTTGTTCCATCTGCCTGTAAATCTGCCCCTTTCATCATTTGTAAATCTTAGACCAGTGTTACATTCTTTATAAAGTTTGTTTCCAAATCTCTCACTGACTTTGGAGTCCCGTTTCCTTTGGACTCACTATATTAAATAAATATCATCATAATATTAGATAGATTATTTTATCATATTTGTTCAAAGTCAAATATTTACTGGGAACAGGGCATGGGAGATGCATTTTCATTTGTACATGGCTAGTGCTCAGGACAGCACTTGGCATCACGGCACTCAACTCAGCACAGCACCTGATACGTAATGAATTGCAAGATGTGAAAAAATGAACAACATAATTGGCCAATAAGTCACAGTGCTTCTACATGCCTAGAGAGGGCTTGTCTAGCTTAAATTGTTTTTTTCTTTTCTATAGGTATGAAAAGATAGGTTCTAAGAGCAGGCAGCAGTTTTATTTATGTGGCAGAATGTACCAATCTGAAGTGTCATACTTAATAAGCATTCTCCGAAAATTATTTGTGCAATAAATTTTTTTATCTAAAGAATCATTAGTGATGAGGGAGATAAGTCATAATGATACACGGTGGCCTTTCATTTGGTGGGTGGTGTGATCAATAAAGTGGTCCAGTAAGATTTATATCTGGACATAGATTAGGAGAAAAGTTTTTATCCCTCAAATCCTGTATGCAAGAAAGCACTATTTATACAAATTCTGCTTGCCATTTATGAATGAAATTAACTATGCATAACTAACATTGGAATTAATGAGAAAGATATACAATAGATCAAATTGTGAATGTCATGGATCACATTAACTTTTAAGATGGTACTAATACATTAACTGTGCTATTTCCAAATGTTCATTTAATTTATTTGTTTAGTATGTAATTTTTTATTTATTCAGCATTTCATGGTATTTCAGAGAAGTTAGTGCTTCCTTTTCCAAGTCATATATTGGGGCTGGTAAATCAAAAAATTATGAAAGGAATTTTAACCTACCTCCCAAAAATGTTCCTTCTTCTCTTCTACCTTCACTCCCTTTTATTTTTGTTCTTCTTTCTTTTCCTTTTCCTCCTCATTATCATTATTATTATCATCATCATCATCATCATCAATCCATTACCCTTAGAAGTCATGGTAGATCATTTCTGTTTTTAAGCATCCATTATTTTGCATTTATTAAAAACTTAAAGATGATTAATCACTGCTTTAAATCACATTTCACCATTCATTTCATTTCATATTTCAAGACTGTGTTGATCTTAAAATTTAATGATACACTTATAATTTGTTTACCTTTTAGGCCACATATTGTAGTTAGATATCATTCATAAAATGATTTAGCATATAATTTTCTAACATACATTAAACTACAATTATAGGTGAGTAAAATGTGGTAACCAGGGACTAGGACAATGGAGTGGTGAGTGTGTTGGGGAGACATTGGTCAAATAATACAAAATTTCAATTAGCTAGGAGAAAAAAGTTCAAGAGATCCATATCACAACTTAGTGACTATAGTTAATAACAGTATTTTCTCTTCTGAAAAAATACTAAGATAGTAATTTTCAATGTCCTCTTCACAAAATAACTTTGCGCAGTAATGAATATATGAATTAACTAGATTTAACCATTTGCTATATATGTATATATTTCAAACAGCATGTTGCACACAATAAATGCATACAATTTTACTTGTCACATGAATAAAAAGCCATAGA
The DNA here is from genome assembly GCF_001698545.2 of Rhinopithecus bieti. Classification (NCBI taxonomy): domain Eukaryota; kingdom Metazoa; phylum Chordata; class Mammalia; order Primates; family Cercopithecidae; genus Rhinopithecus; species Rhinopithecus bieti. The sequence goes on along the minus strand of NW_016813094.1, from coordinate 2,618,396 downwards.
TTTAATTAAAATCTGAAATGTTTCTAAATAATTTTATTAAGCAATGCATTGCTTAGGATTTTAATGGCCAAATAGAATGTTACACACATACATGTGCACATACTTAAATATAAATACATCCATATATATGTAGAGAGAGGCACACACACATTTCAGAGGCAAGGTCTAAATTATTATAAAATGATTACTCCTCTAAAATTTCTGGTTGTCTTTAAGTTTCTTGAAGAATTGTATTATGTGAAGCTGCATGCACACACTCTGAAGCCACTAGTTGGATAGATAATATTAATGAAACAAAAATGTACTTCCTATCAATATAATATGATTTGGAATATGAAAACTTACATTTCTAAATTGACATTTAAGAATAATACAATATTTACAAAAAAATATGATTTTGAGAAAATTTTACTGTTTTCAGGTTAATATACTTTATTGAAAACAAAATATTCTGAAAGAAAGAAATTTATAACCAAAAAAATACCTTAGTTCCGATCAGGCACGGACAGTGGGTCTCACCGGTTAATCTCCATCTAACATATTCACCCCCGGATGTTAGTCATGGCCAAGTATCTCATTTTGAATAACATATTGTAAGCAAATCCTATTCCTTCTCCTACCACGATAACCAGCAACATTCTAGAAGGGGAGATTGATTCAACTGAGTTCCTGAGTGCCATTGTAGGGTCCCTTTATTTTTTTTTGTACCAACCTTCATTGAATATGGAGTGTGATTAACACAAAATATTTTTTGTGTTAAACTGCTTCATTTTCAGTGTTGTTTTTAGTGTCATTCTATCAACAATTATTTAAGCAGGAAGCCAAGGATGGTATGATGTCTTATATTTTTCCTTTAATACCTTTAAACCACAGTGTAAAGCCAACAGTTTGCAGTAAATGACTTTTGTGGGTTTTATTTATTTATTGGTATTTTACTGTGATTAAATATATGTAACATAAAATTTGCAACCTTATCCACTTAAATTGGTCTTCTACAAATTCGTAATGTGCAAACACTACCACCACTCTTCTCCATAACTGTTTTCATCTTGTAAAACTGAAAGTCTGTATCTATTAAACAATAAATCCTTATACACTCTGTCACCCAGCACCTAGCAGCCACTCTTCTGCTTTCTGTTTCTATAGTTTTGACTACTTTAAATGTATCATATAAATAGAATCATACAGTCTTTGTCTTTTTGTGACTGGCTTATTTCACTTAGCGTATTGAAGACATTCAATACTCATTCATGTTGTAGCATGTGTCAAAATTCCTTTCCTTTTTAGCCTGAATAATATTTTACAGTGTATATGTACTGTATTTTGCTTATCCATGTATCTGTCTTTGGGCATTTGGGTTGCTTCCACATTTACCTATTGTAAATAATGTTGCTAAAAACATGAATGTACAAGTATCTCTTCAGGATTCTGCTTTTAATTGAGGGGGTTACAAAACTATAAGTGAAACTACCATACTCTTTTCCATAGAATCTTTTCCATTCTATGTTCCTACCCACAGTGCACAAGGAATCCAATTTCTCCACATCTTCATCTATTATATTCTGTTTTCTTTTTTTTTTTTTTTGATAGTTGTCATCCTAAAGGGTATTTCACTGTAGCTTTGATTTTCATTTATCTAATGATTCGTGATGTTGTACATTTTGTTGTGTACTTATTGGCCATTTTTACAACTTCTTTGGAGAAACATCTACTCAGGTCATTTGCCTACTTTTGAATCTGGCTGTTTTTCTGTTGTTGAATTTTAGTAGTTCTCTACATATTCTGATTATCAATCCCTTATCAGATACATGATTTGCAAATAGTTTCTCCCCTTCTGTGAATTACCTTTTTCCTCTCTTGATAATGCCTTTTGAAGGACAAATATTTCTCATTTTCATGAAGTCCATTTTGTCTACTTTTTTTTGTTGCCTATGCCTTTGATGATACTATTGTTTTGTATTGATGTGACCCTTTAGAATGCAAATGAAACAGGTGCTCATTCATACATATGCATCTAGATTACAAACTCAGGTAGGTAAACATGTACATTGTTTAAATCAAAACATGAATTAATAAAATGCAGAAGAAATATGACCATGAGTTAATCATGAACTATCAGAAAATCACTCTCCTTGACAACTCTCTATTAAGGGTTGGGACTAGGAATGTGGAAAATAAAGTGTGGACTAGGTTTTAAAGATTAAGGAATACTGCAAACACTTTTTAATCTTATTAAATATTTGCTAACCTAGAAAAATGCAGTGATTGATGGGTTGTCATTTTTCTGGGGATGATGGAGTAATGCAGCACATATTGGTAGCCTGCAGGCCAAATCCATTTCACATATGAGTTTGGTTTGGCTTGGATGGTTGTAGCTCAAACAATATTTTTAAACAAAGGAACAAATAAAGTATCGTTCTACATTCTAAAATATGCTTACCTAATTTTCTTCAAAACCAGGTTTTCAAAGATAACATTTAGGTGGAGAGCACCTGCATTTATTTCAAAGAGTATAAATGCTTCATTATAAAAGAGTCTCCACATCTTACATTTTATGCTCATATTCAACTGGCTTTATTTTCTCATCTTCTGGGCAAGTGCATATTTTCATATTTTATTATGGAGAGTAAACAATTTGAGTGGTAATGAGCATCATTTAGTTTGAAAATTAACAATCAGGGTGCAATTCAATAATTATCTAATGATAGGGTCACTAAGAACTAATAACTTATTTTGAGTCTATACCTTTCAGTCAAACTGATTTAACAATAAAAAGGAGGTAGAGAAAGATAAGAAGAATGAGCATTTGGATTAAATGAATGAGAGCCACAAACTAAGAGATTTGTTTCAGAACATAAATCTAGATAATTAAGCCTTTAGTTTGATAAATTTTTAGTAATTTTACCCTGCAACTATGGGTATTTACGTATATTTTTTGATGACTTTAAGTGTGTCCATCAATTAGGTTCTTAAGTCTTAAAATGTAATAGTGTTAAAAATAAAAACCGCTCAACTACATGGAAACTGAAGAACCTGCTCCTGAATGACTACTGGGTACATAACGAAATGAAGGCAGAAATAAAGATGTTCTTTGAAACC
>NW_016813094.1:2596258-2612488 GCF_001698545.2 Rhinopithecus bieti | reverse complement strand
GTCCTTTGTAGGGACATGGATGCAGCTGGAAACCATCATTCTTAGCAAACTATCACAAGAAGAGAAAACCAAACACCGCATGTTCTCACTCATAGGTGGGAACTGAACAATGAGGAAACTTGGACTCGGGAAGGGGAACATCACACACTGGGGCCTATCATGGGGAGCGGGGAGGGGGGAGGAATTGCATTGTGGAGTTATACATGATATAAATGATGACTTGATGGGTGCTGACGAGTTGATGGGTGCAGCACACCAACATGGCACAAGTATACATATGTAACAAACCTGCACGTTATGCACATGTACCCTAGAATTTAAAGTATAATAAAAAAAAAAAAAAAAGAAGAACATTAGATAAATACCAAGGAAATCTGAATAAAGTATCGACTTGTTAATAATAAAAAAAAAGAAAAAAAAGAACTATGGAAATATAAACAAAAATGTTTCTTGCACTTCAGAAATAGACTGAAATTCCTGTGCTCTTGATATATACAACTGAAAATGTTAATAGCTATTCTTTGTTAATTGCCTCAGTCTGTCAAATATTGGCTGTGTGCCTGTTCCGTGAAAGACACCATGCTAGGAACCTAAGTATATCAGGAGTTTAAAGAGAAAATGCTACATATATGTGACTGGTTTGCATACATTCTGTGGTGTGAGGAGAAAATAAGAAGTAAATATCATGTATAAATAATATGTTAATTTTTTTAATGTTTTGGAAAACTTGAGGAGGATGAATTGAATCATGAATGCTGAAATGAGCCGATAGGATGTGAAATACGTTGTTATTTCATTTTAAATAGTATGAAAATGGTAGATTTTATAATAGGGTGGAATTTAAGCAAACATTTGAAGTGAGTTAGGCAGATAAATTTCTAAAGGAGCATCCCTGATAAAAGGAACAGTCAAAGCAAGAGGAGATAAGAAAGGATTACCCTTGGATTATTAAAACAAAACAAAACAAAACATTAAGGTGGTCAAGGTGACCTTGAAAGGGGTTATCAGTAGAAAAATAGTAGGGGATGAAGTGTGAGAGGTAATACTAACTGACTCTTTAGTCCCTTACAGTAACTTTGGCTGTTTCTTTGCATAAAATGGAGAATCACTACAAGGCTTAAAGCAGAATAGTAGCATCAGCCGTCTCACATTTTTAAGGTATCACTCTAGAGACTATCTGGAGTATACAATGTGCCTTTCTAAGGATAGGAGAAGGAGGCTAGTGTAACAATATGGAGAAGCATTGCTATTGGCTTGAACCAAGATAATCAGAGTAATGATCAGTGGTTACAGTTTAGGTGTATTTCCACGGTGGTGCCAAGCAGATTTGCTGAGCTATTGATCATGTTTGGAAAAAATAAAAGAGAAAGAAGAAAGAAAGAGAGAAAAAAAGAAAGAAAGAAAGAAAGAAAGAAAGAAAGAAAGAAAGAAAGAAAGAAAGAAAGAAAGAAAGAAAGAAAGAAAGAAAGAAAGAAAGAAAGAGAAAGAAAGAAAGAGAGAGAGAGAAAGAGAGAAAGAGAAAGAAGGAAGGAAGGAAGGAAGGAAGGAAGGAAGGAAGGAAGGAAGGAAAGAAAGAGAAAGAAAGAAAGAAGAAGAGAGAGAGAGAGAGAGAGAGAAAGAAAGAAAGAAAGAAAGAAAGAAAGAAAGAAAGAAAGAAAGAAAGAAAGAAAGAAAGAAAGAAAGAAAGAAAAGAAAGAAAGAAAAGAAAATATGACCCCAAGTTGTTATATTTAAAAATGTACAAGGGGGGACACTTTGAGTAAAGGAGGATGGGGTGGGGCATGGGGAATAGTTTCAAGGAATAAAGACCAGGAGTTTGATTTGACATTGATACGTCTCTGTTAGGCCTGCATGTCAATTGGTTAGATGAATTTGCAATTGNATAGTGCTGGGATTACAGGCTTGAGCCACCGCGCCCGGCCAAAAATATAATTTTTAAAGATAAAATTTGATAAAGGAAAGATTCTAGACAGGAAATAGATGAGTATCAGGAGCTGTGAAATGTGGAATAGTCAACATTAATAGATGAAATATCAGCAAAGTTACTGAGGAGCAAATTTTGAGATACGCATTGTGCTGGTTTCCAGCGGCTGCCTTAACAAATTATCACAAACTTGGTGATGTAAAACAATTTATTTTTTATATTTATTCTTTCACAAGAATTAAATTTATTATTTCACAAGAGTGGAGATAGGACGTTCAACCCACTTTTTCTGGGACATGATCCCTCCAGAGGCTCTGGGGAGAAGTTTTCCTTGCTTCCTCCAGCTCCTGTTTCTTTGCTTGTGTTCACATCACTCCAATCTCCCCTTCAGTCTCACATCATATTTTCTCTTTTGTATGTGTCAAATCTCCATCTGCCTCTCTCCTATAATGACATTTGTGATTGAATTGACGACCTACTTCAATAATTAATAGTGATCTTTCCATGACAAGATCCCTGATGTAAGCACATCTTTTTTTCTTTACAAGGTAATATTCACAGGTCCCAGGGATAAGTAGTTAATGTCTTTCAGCAGTCATTATTCTGACAAATACAAGCAAAAAATAAGAGTGTGTTCTGTCAATTACAGCTAAATTTAAGCAATAGATCCAAGGAGTTTTGCTGCAAAGGGGAATGAAGCAATTGGGCATAAGCTGAAGAGTAAACTCGGGTCAGGATTATTACTATTTTTTTTAAGGTGAAAGTAACGTAGTGGAAGTGGCGAGTAGGGATTGATAGTGATCAAAAAGATAAGAGTATCTGCGTTGATGTTCTTTGCTAAATATCAAAGTTTGGGAGCCCCCAGAAATAGGTCTTATAACAAGAATGAATTCAAATATTAATAGTTTATTTGAATGATAAAAGAATGAGGGAATGAGAGGAAAGGAAGAAAGGAAGCCAATAACTGTGTGCTGTGAGATGACCACCGTGGGGAATTGGTATTTAGTAATACTGAGGCCTCTGAAAGACCACATGAAATACACTCAAGGTTTTATCTCTCAAAGAACAAGAGTTGAAGTAATTTACTCACCAATTCCTTTCTATCACTGAGTGAGGACAATACTGGGATCATTAACTATGCAGCACTTCTGACCTGCCTACTTAGGCTGAACTGATCCCTGCAGATGAAGACATCATGGGGAATCACAGGTTCTGGAAGTAGAAACTCTTTAGTGTGTAGCAGCAAAACTGAGTATCATTGGGTTATGGACAAGGTACCAACAGGAACTGATACAGAAAGGGAGAGAGATAGGGTCAAGTGCTCAAAGATCAGTATATTTTATTTGTATCACTGGTTTAATAGCTTTCACATCCTTCTCTTGAATATCTATGTATCTATGTACATCTCTATATATCTATTTATCTGTAGTTTAAATTGAGTAAAAAAGATAAATTAGATAAATTAATACACTTGAAGCCTAGAGGATTTTTTTTTTTTTACAGTGCTAGTATCTACCACCTTTTAATTAAATGTCAATGATGGCATTTACCAAGATTGCTCAAAAGCATAATAAACAGTATACATAGTGAAAGGACTACTGCGTGACGTATTTTAGAAATACAGTAACCAGAACATTTGCTTCATTATAGCAGCAAAAGTTTTTCAGCATATGCCACAGATGTATTTAAAACATAGAGACATGGATCTTACCATTTTAAAACTTGCTTTGATTATTTCATATTTTCTGGAAAAGAAATACTTAGTTTATCTCCAAGTTTAATTGAATTGAAACAACAGCCTTATCTCCCATAGATAAATTTAGCTTATAATGAACAGAGGAAGATAGACATGTTTTGATTACCATTCCTCTTTGGAATTTATGATGAAATTAAGTGATGTCTGTTTTCATCAACAAATTTACTTTAAAAGTGAAAATTATCCATGACAAAGAAATGAGGGTATTAGTCCTTCTTTTCTATTATATATGTTTAATAGGACATATGTATTTCCTTTTCATTTTTATTATAATGTTTATATTTGTTTTACATATGAAGAATATTTCTTTGAAATTGGTTAATTATTAACAAAGAAATCAATATATTGAGGTTTATAATAACCTTGGAAGAAAAATTAAAAGAAAAATCATTATATCATTCCAGCTTTTAATTGTATTAGAAATAATAGACTGATTCTATTCACAATGCTAAGATAAACAATAATTAAATTTAATTTATAAACTTTATGTTTTGTATTTTTAGATAAGACAATATGTATATTTATAACCTGAGAATCTATTTTTAAGCATTAAGTCAGTATCTGTACTGTGAGAAAATATTGCTAACACACTTTCACTCTGCCCGTTAGAATTTAGTCCAATAAACACCAAAATCACAACTCTGTCCCTTAGATTTCCCTTCTTACTCTGACAGAAAACATGATTTTTCCCTGAGAACATCAATTTTCCTGCAAATGTCTTAGGCATTGTTTTCTAAGGCTTTGGTAATCCATTGCCATAAACCAGGTGGATTAAAACAACAGGAATTTATTCTCAAAGACTGGAGATGAGAAGTCCACAATCAAGGTGTCAGCAGGTGCTTCTCTCTGAAAGCTCTAGGGAAGAATGCTTCCTTGTCTCTTCCAGCTTGTGGTAGTTGGCAGTAATTGTGTCATTCCTTGGATTCTCTCCATCACACCACTCTCTGCCCATGTCATCTCATAACCTTCTCTCTGGGTGTCTATATGTCTGCATCTCTTTTATTATAAAGTGTTTTTGATTATTTTCATCAGGGCCCATCCTAACGACCTTATCTTAATATGATTACATCTCCAAAGACCCTATTTCCAAATAAGTTCACCTTCACAGCTACTTGGGGTTCAGTTTCACATATGATTTAGAGGGATGCAACTCAACCCACAACTGACACTGACTGTTTTTATAAGTTTAATTTAATGAAGACTCATGTAGGACAGTATGTGAGTTTTCCACCACAGCTCTAGTAACACTGGATGGAAAAATGCTCTCTTTCTGAGAGCTACCTCCAGAACATTTTGCCTCCAACTAGCCTAAAACCATCAGGCCTTGAATCTTATGTGCTCTCATTATGGCAGCCAATAGTTTCTCATTTTTAAAATGAATTTTTTAACTAACTCCAATATCTCCAAATCTAACTTGATCTTGAATCTTGGTCAATTTTATGCAGATGTAGGAGGTCTTGGAATTTGTCTTCCCCTGTAAGTTTCTTCTTCATCTTATTGTGACCAGTTATTCCTTTGGTCATAACCAAACTGTTTGTCTTTATCCATGGCAGCACATTGTCTATAATTACAAAAGCATACATTCTGCTTGCTGTCCACTGGGATCTGCACTTTGAGTGTATTCTCTCCAGCTTCCTCACACCAAAATCTTTTGACTAATGAATATTTAAGCTTCATTGATTATATTGTCTTTGCCCTATTCCTATCTCTAGCCTCATGTACTTTGTTTCACCTTTAAAAAAAAAAAAACACTTTGTTTTAACATTTTGTTTTTAAAGGTGAAATTCCATAGTCAGACATTTTTATCAATTGCTTTCATGTACCCTCAACTCCATTTCTCTGTTTATTTTGATTACACATAAAATTTTGATTACATACAAATTTATCCGTAATAAACATCCAAAACTCTGCAGCAGAACCTGGCTGAAAAGTAATTCATAGCTATGCTCATTGTTCACTATAATTTATAACTATAAAAGTAAAAGTTTATCCTTAATGCCATCTGGCATCTTCCTTTCAGCTGCCCAAAAATCTTACTTTGTTTCATCATTATTCACTCCACATCTCTCCTGGGTACTTAGTTCATACCTTCTACATTCTTCTCAACCTCTAACTTTATCCACCACTCCATCTTATTTAACTGATGTAGCCTCCTATTTCACTAGGAAAATCGTAGCACTCAGAAGATGACTTGGTCAAAATCTCACTATCCCATTTGTCCAAGCACTTGCATGCACAAATATATAACATGGGTTCTTATCAAAATAAGAAAACATATGTTTGTAGTATTTTCAGATTTGATTGTATATTTGTTCTAGATTGGCAAGTTCTATCTCACATTTTGTCTGGCTTTAGAACTAAAATAATTTTGAGACAAGACTGACAAACCGTGTGTGTGTGTGTGTGTGTGTGTGTGTGTGTGTGTGTGTGTGATTTCTCTGAGGGAGTGTTCTAGGTTCTAGCAAGTTGAAATATTTAACCTGCAAAGATGTCATAGGAGGTAATAGAATTGTTTGTATGTTTTATTGTATAAAAACTACACTATTCAAAGAAAATTAATCAAAGATTTTTTGGCTGTGAAACTTCAATATTTGAAATTTGTAAAGAATTTGTAACTAAAAATATTTTGTTTCATTCAATTCTCTCTTCCTTCTGCATGCTTGTATTTGCTTACTAATGTTCATAAATTTCAGTTCACTCATTCAGAATGCTTTCTAGTTTAGTAAGAACTACAATTTAAATTATTACATAGTAGATAACCAATAGATAAAAATAGAAGCAAATATATTTTATTATGAAACAAAATATTCTTTTATAAATATTATGTTAACACATAATATATAAAGATTTAAAATATACCTTACTAGACCAAAATTCTGTAAGAGAGAAATCATATATTTATCTTTCTAAACTTCAGCAAACCTATCAAAATATATGGATGCATTGCTATTCAATTAATGGCTTTTTCAATGTATTTGTCATGAAAGAAAGCAAATGCAGCCATTGTTTATTTAAAATTTAAACTCAACTGTAAATTATTTTCATATGATGTCTCATATATTCTTGATACTGTGAGATTTTTGTGATAATACTATTGTTTTTCATCAGCATATCCTTGTAGATAGTTTATTATTGGTTTTCAGATCAAACATGTGGTTAATGGAAATGATGGAAAATAGAGCTGTCTTCTCTGTTAGGCGCTTGGAAACATGTTATCCAGAACTAACTCTTAGCATGGAATTGCTGTATTCTAGCATTACACATGATGAATGAGTAGTGTAATTCCTACTGCATTGTCACATTACAGAGGCCTGTCAATCCAAAATTGTATTGTTAATGGCAATGAGCTCTGTGTGTAATAGCTGACACATTAGCACAGAAATGCTTCTTTTTTGTCACAAATGTATTGTTGAAGCTGTTTAATACTTGTTTACTTATCCATAATGGTGCAAAAATGCATCTATAATTACTGTCATGGGGCTGAGCCTATGCCATCTGGTGTGGAATAAAAATGTTTGTATCCAAGCTTACTAGAGCAGAATATATATTCTGAACCTTTATTGTAAAGACATTCATTTCATCTAATAACTTCTTCTCTATATGAGCACAGACTAATGAGCATAAACACAGTTGAGGCTAGAAAAATTCCAGAAAATATTATGTTTGGTAAAATAGTGTTCACTCTCTCACCCAGAAAATAGTAAACATATCTATGTATAAGTTATCTTCAAAATATTTATTGACTGTACTGAATGTCCAAAATATATTTATGCCATTGTGAATATTAGAATGCCCTAAAGTTAAATGAGTTGATTTAGATAATATTTATTAACCCAACTGTTGCTTTTGGTTCATATTTATGAGTTTCAATAATTATATTATCCCCCTCATCTTCATAAAAAATTTTCAAAGTCCTACATCCTGCAGAACTTTACATTAGGGTTAAGAAGGAGTCATATTTTAAAAAGAAAGCAGAATAGAATGGGACATCGTATATGGTTTGACTGTGTTCCCACTCAAATCTCATCTTGAACTGTAGCTCCCATAATTCCCAGGTGTCATAGGAGAGACTCAGTGGGAGGTAACTGAATCATGGGACCATATCTTTCCCATGCTGCTCTCGTGATAGTGAATAAGTCTCATGATCTGATAGTTTTATAAAGGGGAATTCCTCTACACAAGCTCTGTTGCCTACTGCCATGTAAGACGTGACCTTGCTCCTCATTCTCCTTCAGCCATGATTGTGAGGTCTCCCCAGCCATGTGGAACTGTGAGTGGATTAAAACTCTTTCCTTTATAAATTATTCAATCTCACATATGTCTTTATTAACAGCTCGAGAAAAGACTAATACAACATTCAAAATTTTAACAAGGCAAATCATAAAATTGTCTTATCCAGACAACTATTTGACACAAAGGAGACATAAACAAATACAACAAATACAAAAACAGCTTATTTTCTTGAATATAAAGTCTCAAGAAATAGCAGTTCTCCCTTAAGTAATCTGTAATTGAGTGTTACCTGTTTAAAATGCTAAGAGTTGCTTTTTTCTGGATCTAAATAACTTTGTTATAAAATTTATTTGGAAGAACAAACACAAAAGCGTGAACAGAAACATATTGCAAAAGCAGAGTGAGAAGCCGAGTAAGTGCTGTCAGATATTAAAACATATTTTAAAACCTATATAATTACAGAGGTATGGCATTGGCAATTAATAGAGATAATCAGTGAAACAGAATACAAAATTCAGAAAATTTCCCAATTTTGTGTATCCCAACAAAGTACAGTTCAAATCAATGAGGTATTGATGTACACATACAGACAAAATGTTATAAATTTAACCCATTTCTATGGGGGGGGCCAAATTTCAGATGGATCAGAATTAAATGTAAAAAAAAAAGAGGCAACCATAAAATACCTGGGATAAATTGCAAATTTATTTCCTCTATAATGTTGAGTAAGTAGAAATTTTATATCGCTGATTATTAAAGAATCTAAAATCGTGCTTTGCTCTTGCTTTGACTGGGCAGTTTTTCTGATCTGGGCTGGGCTTAGCAGCTCTCAAGGTGGCTTGATCAAGTATGTTCAGACAGTTTGTGGGTCTGTTAGGGACTGGCTGGTTCCAGATGGACTCACCCCTTTATCTGGAGGTTGACTCAATGTCAGCAAGGGTAACAGTCTCTCACCAACAAGCCAGCTAACCCAGGTTTGTTTGTGTTCCTAGAGCAAGAAGATGATCATAACCTCCAGGGTACAAGGATTGTTTTGCTCTTGCTTCTGTTACTCACCTTCACTAATGCCTCAATGACAATTATTGCAAGTCACTTTGTTGGTTCAGATTGAAGGAGTGAGAAACAGATTCATCTTTGTATGAAAGGAGTGAAAATTCCTGATCATTTTTATAATCTACCAAACCTGAAAATGAAGTATAATCCTTCATAACTACGTATTAAAACACCGGAGCACTAAGGGTAACTATAAATAAATTTGGTAAATTAAAGTTTTTAAATTATGAAAAAAAGAATTAACATGCAGAGTAAAGAGAAAACAAACTGGGGAAAGACACAATTGTAAAATATATAAAATATAGCACAGACAGTTATGGTCCTACCTAGAAATGCTTCTAAAAATAAACACAGGAGACCATCAACCCAGTTGGGAGTTGAGGGGGAACAAGAGCTATAGAAATAAAGAGACAGCTGGGCGTGGTGGTTCACGCCTGTAATCCCAGCACTTTGGGAGGCCAAGGCAGGCAGATCACCTCAAGTCAGGAGTTTGAGACCAGCCTAGCCAATATGGTAAAACTGTGTTTCTAGTAAAAACACAAAAATTAGCCAGGCATGGTGGCATGTGACCTGTAGTCCCAGCTACTGAGGAGGCTGAGGCAGGATAATTGTTTGAACCCGCGAGGCAGAGGTAGAAGGGAACAGAGATCCTGCCACTGCACTCCAGCTTGGGAGACAGAGCAAGACTTAAAAAAAAAAAAAAGGAAAGAAAGAGAGTGAGAGAGAAAGAGAAAGGAAAGGAAGGAAGGAAGGAAGGAAGGAAGGAAGGAAGGAAGGGAAGGAAGGAAGGAAGGAGAAAGAAAGCAAGAAAGCAAGAAAAAGAAGGGAAAGAAGGGAAGGGAAGGGAAGGGAAGGGAGAGAAAGGAGACAATTCACAGAAAAAGAAATGTGACATGAGTCATTCTTCACCAAAATCTAAAGATGTTCCACATTCTACAGTAAGAAAAGTAAATGTTAGAAAATATTGTGATACCAATTTTTACATACTGGATTGGCAAAGAGACAAAAGTTTGAACTCATCTTCTACTGGTGAGGTTGTCAGAAAATAGCTCTTTTTTGAAATATTAGAAGTATCTAGTGAAGGGAATGTGGTAACATTGACCAATCTTACATATCCTTTACCATTTGTTGTAACAATCTCACCTCAAGGGATTATGTAAATAAAAAATCTAAATATATAGAAAGGCAAATGCACAAATCTCTTCATTACAGGACTCTTTTACACAGAAAAGGATGGAACCAACTTAAATGTTTATCTCAAAGGGAGTTGGTTGAACAAACCTATACACAACAATATGTTTTGCAGCCATAGGACGAATGAGCAACATTTTTATATTCTTCTATGGAATGATTGTAAGAATCGAGTTTTGGAAAGATAAATGAACTATATTTAATATACTAATGGCAGTCATGCAATTGAATGTTGAACACTAATTACTTGAAATGTATTAAGAAATATAAATGTATTACTACTAAATATTTTAGGGGTGATGATGATATTCTGGTTATTTTTTAATAGTCCTTAAATTTAGAGATAATTATTGCATTACTCGTAGTTTAAAACATAGATCTAGGATTTACTTTAACATAAAATAATGAAAGAATGTGAGCAAAGATACTGATGATTGGCCATGATTAATAATTATTGTGGAGTCTATAAAAGGTACCACATTACACTATTCTGAACCAAAGAGTGAGAGAGACTGAAATCCAAATAAAGGGGTTTATTGTTGGTCTTAGAATGGCAACTGAGAAACAGATTCCAGAGGCATCTAAAATTGTGTCCTGACAAGCTATTTTTGTGTCAGACTTTTAAAGGAAGTAAGAAGTCAGTACTCAATAGCTCATTCAAAATCTACTATTTTGATTGGTGGTAAAGTGTTATCATAAGAGTTCATTGGCTTCTAGAAAAAATTCCTTGAATCCGAGGTTTAGAAAAATTCAGTTCTCAGCATAAAGTCTTTTTTATCAGTGTCAGCAATTTTCGTCTGCAGCATCAAGTACATTCTGAGGTGAAGCAGTTGTAAAATGGCAAACAGAAATAAAATGGCATTGCTCTGATCATGTCCAGTTGCCTTCCTTCCAAACTATTCTCTATAATTTTGTAGGTGTGTACATGTTTTACATAATGTAACATTAAAACAGATAAACAAAAGTAGGCAATCATATTTACTTTCAAATACCATGGGGAAGCAAATATTATGAGTATCACTTTATATCAAACTTAACCAACCAGTATTTAAAATGAAAGCCCTGAGATAGATTTACAGGAATTCTAAAATTAGGAATTTTCTTTGTATCTTAAAATAGGAAGAAGTCTTGGAAAGACTTCTTGGAAGACAAGAAAATACGTTTTCTGCACTCTTGATTACTCATGGAAGCTACAAGCTTTTTTTCCTGTGTACCTTAAGCATTTGAAAAATGTGTGTAACGTTTTAAAGAATAGCTGCCAACAGAATCATTTGCCTTAGTTTAAAATTTTAAATTCCACATTTTAAAACAGAACTAGACAGAATTGATAATTGTATTACAGAGTTACAACAAATGTTTTGAAGACTCTAATAGTATCTCGACTAGTTAAACATTTATTTTTTAAGTCTATTTAAAAAGCATAGTTATATTAGAGCACTCATTACCACAGAAATGAAAAAAAAAAAAAAAACCGATTAGTAGGCCCAAGATGAAGGAGTGATGAAGAGACTAGTGTATTGCTCAAAGGAATTAAGAAAATGAGGGCTTCAAGGAAAACTTAGAGGCCTTATTATGATGCCAAAACCTGACAAAGGTTGTCAGAGAGATAGAGACCACGAATCAGTACCAGTACCAGCTATAAATATATATGTAAATACAAATATAAATATATGTGTAAGTAACATAAAATTATACGGATACTGTGTATTTTAAGAATCATTAAATATTAGAGATATTTAAACATAATTTATAATACTAGTGGATCTAAAGATTGAAAACGTTTTTTGCAATCACTGGGCAAAACAGAACAATTCTTAATTAAAACATAAAGGCCTTAAATAGACTAGTATCAGTAAATATTTCCTTGTATCATGTATGTATGTGCTTGTATATATATACATGTGTATATGTGTGTCTGTACATACAAATATATATATATATACACACACACACAAAAATAAATTACACTTACACACATATGGCCATTGCAGCAGTATTCACAATAGCAAAGACATGGAATCAAACTAAATGCCAATCAATAATAGACTGGATAAAGGAAATGTGGTACATATATAACATAGAATACTGTGCAACCATAAAAAAGAGCTAGATCATGTCGTTGCAGGAACATGGATGGAGCTGTGGGCCATTATCCTCAGCAAACTAACACAGAAGCAGAAAAGCAAATACTACATATTTGTACTTGTAAGTGGGAGCAGCTAAGTGATGAGAACACATGAACACAAAGAAGGGAACAACACACGTTGAGGCCTATTGGAGGTTAGGAGGAGGAAGAGGATCACGAAAAATAACTAATGGATACTAGGCCTAATACCTGGGTGATGAAATAATCTGTACAACAAATTCTCATCAGTTTGCCTGTATAACAAACCTGCACATGTACCCCTGAACTTAAAATTAATTAATTCATTCATTACACTTCATATAAATGTGTATATGTTAACCTGCACAACACATACAAACACATACATACATTTTTCACATATATAATTGTAAAGATGTGTGGTGTGCCTATTTTTGTATATGTACATAGTTCTTAAGCCAGCATCATAATTAGTAAATACACGTTATTTATTAGTAGCAGTTCCACTAACATTAGGAAAAAATAACATTTTATATGATGGACTATAGACTTTAAGCTAATGAAAGAATGTGATATGTAGAAATAGGTACAAATGTTTTAATATCAACAAATATAAACATTTATGAGTACTCAAATTAAAATATTATTTTGTCCAAACATTGATTAAAATGTTATTATAAATAAACACATTCAGTTAGTGGTATATAAAATTATTGTACATACATCATTAACCCTCCTATACAAAATTTGAAAATGTAATGGAAGAAAATATCACTTGTCTAATCATAATAAAAATCAAGAGATCTAGAAATAAATGTAATAAAAAAGTTCTAGATACAAACAAAATCAACTTTATAACACTTATGAATAACAAAATTACATTTGAACAAATGGAAAATTGCCCATAATTTCCAATAGAAAGGATAAACATGACAAACATGCCATTTATCTATTTATTAATTATTATATTCAAATACAGTTCAATACATTTATCATTTTTTTCTAAAATATACAGTTTATAACTTTATAAGAAAACAATCAAAACATATTTTAAAACTCTCTGAAAGAGTAAAGCTGTCTTTGCCTAATTTATATTGTATGATTCTATCAAATACATGGAGAAACAGAATATTGGAACAGAATATAAATTCCAAAAACAGACTCAAGTACTTATGGCAATATTATATATAAGGAAGTTAGAATCTCACATCAGTGGGAATACAGATGAACATTTAAATCAAAGGTTATGGGAAAACAAATAAAGAAAAAACAAAATAAAAATTTCTGAAAACTGTAAATTTTTATATTAATTTAAAGTTGAGCAAGTATTTCTAATCACTGGTAAAAACAGGAACAATGGCCAGCCACGGTGGCTCACACCTGTAGTCCCGGCACGTTGGGAGTCAGAGGTGGACAGACACCTGAGATAAGGAGTTTGAGACCAGCCTGGCCAACATGGTGGAACCCCATCGCTACTAAAAGTACAAAATTAGCTGTGTGTGGTGGCACATGCCTGTAATCCCAGCTACTCAGGAGGCCGAGGCAAGAGAATCGCTTGAACCCAGGAGGCAGAAGTTGCAGTGAGCCAAGATGGCACCATTGCACTCCCGCCTGGGCGACACAGTGAGAGACTCTGTCTCAAAAAAAGTAAAAATAAAAATAAAACAAGAAGAACAAATTATTGATATATTTGACTAATTAAAGTTACACTTTAAAAAAAAAAAGAAATGAAATCACGAACAATAAATAGCAAACTAAAAAATAAAAATTGAAACCCATGCCACAAAGGATTGATTTTTGTAATGTAAATGGCTCTTAGACATCTATAACAACACAACAAACAGCTCGTTAATAAAATGTATACAACAGGAATAAACTGACAATTATTAAAATATATGAATCATAGGAAAACACATGAAAAAGTCCTCAGCCTCACTTATAATAAAATATATTAAAATTAAAGCTACAAAGAGAAATTATTTCTCATCCATCAGATTGGCAAGTATCCAAGAGCTGACAGGTTGAAGCACATTCTATTCATTAAGTTGTGGAGAAACAGGCACTCTCAAACACGGCTTTTGAGGATGGAAAATGATATAACTCTCAATGAGGTGAATTTGGCAACTTCTATTATAATTAAAATTAAATGTTCCTTTTGATTCTGTACTTTTCCTCTAAAATTATTCTATGATTAGACCCATATACACACGAAGTTATATTTGTACATCATGATTTACTGCTACATTCTTTGAAGTAACAAAATAAAGTGGAAAAAATTAAAGTGCTTCTCTTTAAGGGTATTTTAAAATATACTACGCTGTAACCACTTATTAGAATCAGAATATTCAAGTAATCCTGCACTTTGGAAGGCCAAGGCAGGTGGATCACTTGAGGCCAGGAGTTAGAGACCAGCCTGGCCAACACGGTGAAACGCCATCTCTACTAAAAACACAAAAATTAGCTGGACGTGGTGGCAGGTGCCTGTAATCTCAGCTACTCAGGAGGCTGATGCAGGAAAATCACTTGAACCCGGGAGGCTGAGGTTGCAGTGAACCAAGATCGTTCCACTACATTCCAGCCTGGGAGACAGAGCAAGACTCCATCTCAAAAAAAAAAAAAACAGAAACAAATAAACAAACAAAAGAATGCTTAATAGCTACACGCCTGAAAATGAAGATAAGTTGTATAGAAATTATCAAGATACATTGATAAAAGGCATATAGATGGTAGAGAACAGCCTATATTATACACTACAAAGAGGAGAGGAAATAAAAAAATGTTTTATTTGCATAAAGAAATACTGGAAGAAAATTTCTGAAACTTTCTTTTTTTCCTCCAGGGTCAAAGAAGTAGATATAGGATAGATAGAAATGTATATAAGACAGTTTTCAGTTTATACTATTTTATATTGTTTTATTTTAAACGTTTTAAATGTTTTAACACTATATTACCTTTTCTAAAAAACAACTTTTAAAAGGCTCCATTCCATATTTTGAGTGATATAAATAAGGGCATATGTTTTAAAAGAGCCCCGAAGGAGACAAATGATTATTGAACATTAAGAAAATCTAACTGTGGATATAGTTATTTACTATTTTGCCACTATAGTGATAGAAATTACTCCTTTGCCAATTGTAAACAGTTCCATTCTGAATACAGTCATTATTCACAAGAGGTAATTTCCAGTGTTGCAGTGCAACCGGCCATCACGTGGTTCAGCACATTTCTTAGGCCATCAGTAATTGGTGTATCGCAAGCAGAGATGACTTCCAATTTGCTCTCGTGGACAATTATGCATGGAAATTTTTATAATCACTTTGTCACTGGGAAGCATATTTCATATAACACTATGAAACTAACAGTGCTGGCCGGGCACAGTGGCTCCACTCCTGTAATCCTAACACTTTGGGAGGTCGAAGCAGGCTAATTACCTGAGGTCGGGGAATCTAGACCAGCCTGACCAACATAGAGAAACCCCCTCTCTACTAAAAATACAAAATTAGCCGGGTGTGATGGCGCATGCCTGTAATTCCAGCTACTCAGGCTCCTGAGTCAGGAGAATCGCTTGAACCCGGGAGGCGGAGGTTGCGGTGAGCCGAGATGGCGCCACTGCACTCCAGACTGGGCAACAAGAGCGAAACTCCGTTTAAAAAAAAAAGAAAAAAGAAAGAAAGAGAGAAAGAAGAGAGGAAGGCAGGAAGGAAGGGAGAGAGAGACAGAGAGAAAGAAAGGAAAGAGAGAGAGAGAATGGAAAGACAGAAAGAAAGAGAGAGAGAGAGAAAGAAAAGAAAGAAAAAGAAAGAAAGAAAGAAAAAAAAAAGAAAGAAAGAAAGAAAGAAAGAAAGAAAGAAAGAGAGAGAGAGAAAGAGAGAGAGAGAGAGAGAGAAAGAAAGAAAGAAAGAAAGAAAGAAAGAAAGAAAGAAAGAAAGAAAGAAAGAAAGAAAGAAAGAAAGAAAGAAGGGAGGGAGG
>NW_016813094.1:2568384-2596017 GCF_001698545.2 Rhinopithecus bieti | reverse complement strand
ATCTATTGAAAAGAAAGACTTGTGTTAAATTCCAGGTAGAAGCTTGTATTTGATTTCTGATTCATTATTGATTTCTAATTATATTATAATAGTTAAGAAGATATTGCTATATTATAATTATTACATAACATTTATTTTTCTTGTTTTTTGGTAATAATTGTTGTGTATATATGGACATACACATATTACATATGCGCACATAGCATCTCATCAATCTACCTTATTGGTTATATTTCTTAAATTTTCAGTTTTTCTTCTTTTCAGTTTTTTGTTGTTGTTGACCACTTCATTCCTATTAGAATGGATTAATTTAATCCATTAATTAAGGAATTAAATGTTGCCCTTATATTTGTGGTGTAGCAGGGAGAGTGGCAGACAAAACCCCTCAGACACCGAGTTAAAGAAGGAAGGGGTTTATTCCACCAGAAGCATCAGCAAGACTCCTGTCTCAAGAGCCGAGCTCCCCTAGTGAGCAATTCCTGTCCCTTTTAAGGGCTCACAACTCTAAGGGGGTCCACATGAAAGGGTCGTGACTAATTGAGCGAGCAGGGGGTACGTGACTGGGGGTTGCATACACTGGTAATTAGAAAGGAGCAGAATAGGACAGGGATCTTCACAGTGCTTTTTTATGCAAATAACCAATTAGATCGGAGTCGATCTTTAACTACCAGATTCAGGGTGTGGCACCAGGCTGTCTGATCATGGATTTCATTTCTGCCTTTTAGTTTTTACTCTTCTTTCTTTGGGGGCGGAAATTGGGCATCAGACAATATGAGGGATGGCCACCTCCCTTACTTGCATAGTTCGGTCTAATGTTTTTTAATTGTGAATTGTAACATTTAGCAGAATAAAGTTCAGTCTTTACCTCATGAAATAGTTTTGGCATTAATTCTGCCTAATATGATATTCAGTTAACCAATCAACTTTGCTTTCTTTATCTTTTCATTTGAATACCTACAAATACTTATTCTTTTATTTTTAACTTTCATAGAGTGCAAAGTTATCTATTTTCAATTTAGTGGTTAGAATCATATATTTTTTCAGCCGGGCATAGTGGCTTACGCCTGTAATCCCAGCACTTTGGAAGGCCAAGGTGGGCAGATCCCGAGGGCAGGAGATCGAGACCATCCTGGCTAACACAGTGAAGCCCCATCTCTACTAAAATTACAAAAAATTAGATGGGCATGGTGGCAGGCGCCTGTAGTCCCAGCTACTCGGGAGGCTGAGGCAGGAGAATGGCGTGCACTCAGGAGGTGGAGCTTGCAGTGAGCTGAGGCTGTGCCACTGCACTCCAGCCTGGGTGTCAGAGCAAGACTCTGTCTCAAAAAAAAAAAAAGAATTATGTATTTTTTCTGAAAAACAATCTTTTAAATTCACACTTTCATTTTAATTGATTTAAGTTGTGCAAAACAGTTATTAGGGATTTTTAAGAATTTCTTTTTTGTCCACAGTTATTTTCACCTTGCTTTTTAAATTTTGCCTATTTAGGTTCTGTTTGTCTTTCATGGCATTAACCAGGGTTCATCACTCCTGCCAATTGTTTCAAATAATCTGTTTATGACTTTATTCATTATTACTTTAGGTATTCTCTTTTTTACCTCATAGGGACAATTCTCTTGATTCTTCCTAGAGTAACAACCATACTCACGTTTCCCAAGACTGCCATTTGCTATGGGAAAAGGACACTGCTTGCAGTGTGCACAACTATCATATAGGAGGCTGTCCACAGGAAACCTATCAGATATCTGGTTGTTGCAAGGCTTGTCTCTGGCTAAATGGAGCTCATTGATAGAAAACAGCCACATTGTGTATCAGCTCCCTGCAGTTCTGTGTCCCTCTCATATCTTTTCTCTTCAGTTTACCCGATTCCTCAAATTCTTTCTCCAAGCAGAATCATATCTAGTATCAAGGAAAAAACATATTTATTGCAATTATGCAAATATTTCTCTCTCAAAAGTTCAGTTCTGTGTTTTTTCTTTGAATCTTAGATTTGGCATCTCATTGTGTGTTAGGAGAAGAAAATACACAAGGCTAGGAGTGTAGTGATAGAATAGAGAGCCACAGGAAAACAGAGGAGAAATTCACAGACCAATTCTTCAAGATACAATTGTCACTGTACTTAAATATGAAGCTGATTATTCTTTGTATGATGTATTCATATCGCCTTTGAAAAGACATAGTTCTATATAGGCCAGAGCTATTATTAGTGTCATCATTGATGTCATGGGGTCTAACTAATAAGTAACATCATGTGCCAATGTTCCCAGGGTGTCTACACAGGCATTTATCAGTACCCTCTTATGCAATTTTGCACTGATTTTTCTGCTTTGGCTGTGAGGGCTTTGGGTCACTTTAATAGAATGTGCACTCTGTAGCTCAATAGCCACTAGTGTAAACAAGTAATTTTGAAAAGATCCATGCTGATTAATGATTAGGTTTGCAAAGTGGGGAAAACTATTATGTATGCAGGTAGTAAAAGAATCATGTGGTTCACAGTAAGTAATTTTGTATGTGATTATCTTGCCTTTGAGTCACTGCCGAGTGTGATTAGTATAGATTTTTTAACCAAAACAAAATATAAAATAATTTATAAACAAAGTGTTGTAAAATAACTACTGATTTGCTGTAATTTATTCTCTTATATGCCACCTTTAATCTTATTTCCAGAAATAGTGAATGAGCATCTAATGTGTATGAAGTGACATGTTAGAACAAGAGAAACTTGGCACATAGAGGATTTGATGTTAATGGCTACCAAACCCACCTTCATTTTAACACATGCAGGTTCTAATTTAAAATAAATATATATCCAATAAAAATGGATAATTACACACTTATATAGAGGGCCAAATGTTTTCTAGACACACACACACTCATGAAGACAAAACTTGATATATTTCCCAACTATTTTTTGTCTGCGGGTTCATGCGCATGTGTACACCCTCATATGTGCATCATAATGCTTTTAGAGTACTATGGCCTGTATTTCTGCCCCATTGTTCTCAGAACCATCCCGTTATTCAGAGTATTATCTTGTACTATAGAACTCCAACCACCACTTGACGACATAATTGCATCTTTTATACATCTTTCTGCAATCACTTATGACCGGTGTCAGTACATTGCCTCACTTCCTTTGTTGACAATGATTTGAAGCATTTTCCTGCAGAGCAAAATAACTGAGAATAAGATATACGAATATTGTTTTAAGTGAAAAGTCTTGCAGGAGGAAAGTATATTTTTTAAAAAGAGAAAACGCACACTCCTCCATGATGAAAGACCCCAAATTCATCAACTTGCCAAGAGATGACAGAATGTTTTTCTGAGGATGGTGTTATGCTGGGGGTCAGCATTAGCCTTTGCATTTGGATAGTTAGGAATGTCACTGGTGATAACTAGATAAGCTTTTGTAAAAGATAATCCATGTGGTTAATCTTGTGAATAAGATCCATCAGTATCAACATGGTCATTTTTTTATGAGCCTGTTGACTAAGGTAGAAATAAAAAGCTGACTGACATTTAAATAATGTAATCTTCTTCAATTAGTTATTAAAAGCATCTTCTGAATGTGTGTCTGTGTTTGTGTGTGTGTGTGCATTCACGTAGTCAAAAATATTCTGAAAATATGTGGCCATTCAGAGTCTCTTCCACAGACGGCATTTTTCAGACTTTCTGTTACTAAATTTTACAATATTTTGCTTCCAAGTCTTTGACCTGTAGAAGTAAAATGTTACTGGACAAAGTTAAACATTTAAGGAAAACTATTTAAGGCTATTGCAATAAAAGAGAAAACAAAAAAGCAGTCTGAAGTCAATTGACACAAATAATGGAAGAATTTTAAAAGCTGTTATGAGGGGATTATAAGTCATTCCTATTTGGTAATTGGTCTTACCCAAAGATAAAGTAAACTTTCTTTTATCTTCATGACAGGAGGTAGTTTTACAACTTAGAACAAGGGGCCCTCTGAAGTTAGGCCCCTACCTTCCTTCAAAGACTAGCATAGGAACACTATCTGTTTTATGGTTACATTTCAAAAGAATGGCTTTGAGATCCTTGAGAAAGAAAGTACTGGGTTGTAAACTGGCAAAAGGCTTTTGAAAACAAAACAAAAAACCTTATAGTTCAAAAAGACAGAAAAAAATTGCAATTACAAGCTTTCTAAACTAAATGCTTTGAAAAAAATGAGGTGAGAGATCTCTCTGGTTACATCATCTAGATTTTGTAAGGGCTGTAAAGGCAAAAAGACACCTCTCTACAATTTGTCAAGCTGAGGGAAATAGGCCATCTTGGTCAGATCACTTTTGCCTGTTAATGAGGGTGAGGCAGAAGAATAGGGTCTGGAGGCAGAGAACATAAGGCCAGTTTACGATGACTTCCTAGAAAGAAATCAGATGGAAAGGCTTCAGCAATGACAGGAATGTGAATGGCTTTGCAACTTCACTTTATTCTCTCCTTTTACATAGATGATACACACTGAGTAACATCCTCTCCATTTACTTAGGGTGCATCCTGAGTAAACAACTTTGTAACTTGACATTATCCTCTTCATTTACATAGGGCATACACCAAGTAGCCAATGGGAAACCTCTAGAAGATATTGAAACTACAGAAAATTCTGTAACTGGGGCTCTTGAACCCCTAGGCTCGGGCCTGCTTCCACCCTGTGGAGAGTACTTTCATTTTCAATAAATCTCTGCTCTTATTGCTTCACTCTTTTCTTGCTTTGTTTGTCCATTTTTGTCCAATTCTTTGTTCGATACGCCAAGAACCTGGAGACCCTCAACCATAACAATGGTAGATTTCTATCTATGGCAAGCTCTCTTTTTATTCAGAGTGGACAACCCCATGAATGACTTGAATTTCTGGCAGATGGGAAATTTTACTTTCTCTACTGTCATTCAAGCTATTTCTACAATGACTTCAGTTTCTCCATTTTCAACAAGGGATAGAATATCTCGTAGGAATATCTGTACACCAAATGTTAGCTTTTCTGGTTATAAGGAACTGCCCAGGAGGACGTATGGATGAATACAGGGAAATTTGACAATACAACAGAAGGAAGTACCTCTTATATAGCACTTCCACTTAAAGATGGGAACTGATGACCATACCCAGTTTAATGGCAATTTTGATCATACAGCATCCAAAATGATGGCAATCATGTGCAGCTAAGGTTATTGGGTCTCATAGCATGCCAAAATCAGGCATTCAATACCTAAGAGAATCTAGCTATAAGCCAGAATCAGTTTCTCTGAAGAATTAGTGTTTAAAATTGGGCATATAATGATTTTAGGATCTACATGGTGATTTCTTACCTTACCTTGCCATGATATACATAATATATCTGTTTCATAGTAGTAAGATGTCCAAGTCAGAGTTGTTTATCCTATTATTTAAAGGTTATATCTCAGCTGTTGCAAACCTCTGAGATCCAGGAAATTAAATGGGGTGCCAGACCCTGGCATATTATTGGGAATTTTCTCATGCTCTGGAAATGACATGTCTTAGTGTTTATCTAAGTTGCCTGCAACCCCCACGCATAAAATTCAGGTAGCTTAATTTCATCAATACAGTGAAACAATTTAATATCTTGTGAAATTTTTACTCCCTGAAAAGTATTGTTGTTGTGAATTAAAACAATAAAGGTCTATTGTTATTCTTGCTAGGTGAACAAAAAGAATGCCTGGTGATATTTACCGTTAAATTTTTTTTAAAAAATTGTATTTGACAGATGGATAGCCTCAAACAAGTTTCCAGAGATTATGTCAGTTTTCTGTAGTACATCTGGAGCTGCAGATTCAATTAGGGACAGCACCTGGTTAAACTTAAAATAATCTCAAACAGTTTTGCATTAGCCAAAGAAATGAAATACACGTTTCAGAAAAAATCAGTAGCCTTACACCTTTCAAGTCTCTGTGACATTTCTTTCTTAAAATTTTCTACTAGTGTGATATCACTTTTGCTGTACTGCCTTAGTAAAGAAGGAAGTTCACTTGATTGATTCTATTATAATGAACTTCAAAGATAAAGGAACAATGTGGGGTTCTACACGTTAACAAGTATGCATATGGAGCATATCACTCAATAGCAGGATGGGATTACAGAACAACTGGCCCATCGTGAGATAAACTCAGGCAAATATTTCAATTATCATCTTAGTGCAAAATCCTCATTTTGGTTGGTGTACTACTGTGGTGTTTCGGGTTCCTAAGAATTAGCATCTCTTTGAGATAACATTTGCATGCTTTTTTTTTTGTTTCCAATGCTTTTCCACTGTGAAAATAACTGAAGTTCCTTTGGAAAGGCTGTCTGCAAGATTACTTGTGCAATTTCTACTGAGTTCTTTCTTAAGAAAACTCAGCCTTCTCTTTATGTAAAAGGACCTGGGCCCGTGGAATGGTTCTGGCTTCAAATTGGAAGAGGATCTGGGATTCCACTGTAGTCCTCAATTTAGGGTTCTTTGGACTTGGCCATTAATTTTGTATGTTAATATACTTCAGTACTATGGAAACCATAAACAAATTGCTACCAATTAAGTTGTTGTCTCTTGTGAGTGAAACAATTATGATTGCAACATTTTTTTTCCTGTTCATTGGGGTAGCTGTATTAGGGTTCTCTAGAGAACAGAACCAATAAGAGATTATAAATATATATAATATATATTATATATATAAAAATGTATGTATATATGTATATATGTGTATATATGTGTATGTGTATACATGTATATATGTAAATATATGTATATATGTGTATACATGTATATATGTAAATATATGTATGTGTATATATGTATATGTGTAAATATATGTATATATGTGTATATGTAAATATATTATATATGTGCATATATGTATATGTGTAAATATATGTATATGTGTAAATATATGTATATGTGTATGTGTAAATAATCTGTTATTGTATAATTGTAATATATTGTATAATGTATGTATATATGTAAATATTAAGTAAATATATATGTATTTAATAATATTTGGTTTTTAATATATACGTATATATATAACTATACTGACTATAATAATAATATATGTTATATTGTAAATATAGTGTATATATGTACAATATGTATATGTGCATATATGTATATAATGCAAATATGTGTGTGCGTATGTAATGATATGTGTATATAATGTAGAATACTTATATGTAAATATATGTGTTTGTATATGTAAATATATGTGTAAATATATGTAAATATATAAAATATATGTAAATATATATAACTATATATGTAAATATATATAACTATATATGTAAATATATATATTTGTGCATCTTTGTCTATGGGTATACTCAAGGAATTATGGAGACTAAGAAGTCATGTATTCTGCCATCTGTAACTTGGAGACCTGGGAAAGCTGGTGGTTTAGTTTGACTGAGAGCCAGAGAGCCAATGGCATAGATTCCAGTTCAAGTCTGATGGTCTGAGAACTGAGAAGCAGAATCCCTGAGGATAGGAGAAGATTGATGTCCTAGCTCAAAGAATCATGCAGAGTTTATTTAAATTTAAGCCTCATTTCTGGTTTGTTCAGGCCCTCCCCAGATTGGCTGATGTCCACTCATATGGAAGAGGGCATCCCCTTTACTCAGTGCATCAACTCACATGTTAATCTATTCTGGAAACACACAGAGACAGGAAGAAATAATGTTGAACCAGGCATCTGGTTTCCCATGGCCTAGTCAAGTTGGTAGATAAGATTAACCATTATAAATCCACCCTTTGTCAGTCTAGCACCTATACATATCTCTTTATACCCTGCTTAATCTTCAAATAAAGCCAATAACAAGATCACAGTTCTTCCTAACATAATCAAAATATTCTTCATATAACAAAAATGCATCAGCTCTTCCCCAGAAAAGGATGTAAATTTCCTGATTTTCTTTGATATCCCATAACTTAAATTCTGTGATGTAAAATTAACAATATTTAATTACTGTGGCATAAAGTCAATGCATCTTAAATCATCTGATGAAGGAATAAGAGAGGAAATAAAATACATATATACACACACATATACATATATACATACATACACACACGTATTCATAACGAAATAAGGAAAAAGTACTCAGGAGAATTAAAAGTCCTCATGTCTCTAGCTGATTTGTTTTAATGCGACCACCAAAGCAGGCGCCAGAGAAAAGGCAAGTAGGCAAGGTAAAAAAGGAAACTTTATTAGCTAGCCAATGTGAAGGAAGAAAGGGCGAAGTTCACCGGTCTCCGGCGGCAGAGGCCGAGGAAGTTGCTCCGGCGTTCTCGGGCGAGGTTCCTGGGTCCTGGGTCCGCGTAGGAGGAGGGGCGGAGGAAGTTCGGGCCGGCGCCTGCGGGGGAGTAGCTTTTCTGGGAGTGGGAGGGCAATAGGCGGGACAGGGGCCTGTCGGGGGGCGTTCCGTAGGTGCCGCCAGGTAAATCTCGGTCTCTTCGGATTGACGTCACCTGGCGCATGCCCAGTTGATCTGCACCTTCCTGGGAGCCGGGTACATTTTCGCTCGCGCTGGAAAAGTTGGTGATGAAGAACCCGGAAGCACGCCATCTTAGTCACCTTTGTTCTTTGTTTCCCTCTCCCTCCGTCCAGACACCAGCCACTTGGTCATACCTGGTATTTTTAACTACTTTTTTCTGCTAACCGTTCTGTATTCCCTTCTCCTTCAGCAACACTTTAGCTGGTCATAGTTCTTTACCCAGTGGGGTGACCCAAACCTTCATTTTTGAGAGTCTGTGCCATTAGTAGTCCTGCCTGGATAATATCACTCTAGTTTTCCATTGATGTTAATCATAAGGCAAGGTAATGCTAATAGACATGGTAAAAAAAAAAAATCCTGTATTCCAGACATACACTTCTTTCCTCCTTTGCTCAGTAAGTGTAATTTATCATTGGCAGTGAGAATCAGTCACTTCAGTCAGCACCATAACTCCCTTCCTTGCCTGTTGATTCAGAGACCTGAAGAGCTCAGAGCATCCACATATAGTCCTTGCTTTTAATTTAATGGGATTATTTTTGTGTTTCCTGGTGAAATCATTTCTCCCTTTGGAACTGAGACCTCTACACCAGCAGAACATAAAATTGTACAAGAAGCAAAACTTTTGATAGTTGGTCACTGGGTAAAAGAGTGAGCAGTACCACTCCCATTTCTAGCCCTTCTTTCATGGACCAGTGAATCTTGGCTATGGGGAAGAAAAGTGCTACATATTGGATGTAGATTTAGAGCATATAAGCCTTTCGGATAACTTTATCCTAGCCCTCCAAGATATTGCCAGCTAGCTCACATTGTAACTTAGTATTCAAAGGTCATGCCATTTTTCTATCAAACACTATCAGGATTGTGGGGGACATAGTAAAATGAATAAATTCAACAACCATGGGATTATTTATGTTCCTTGATCAGAGGCCATGCCTAAAATATGATGACCTGAGTATTTATGAAAAAACAAAATACAATTATTTTTAAAATTAGTCTTTAGAATTGTGTATGTGCACACACATATATGCACATATCTGTAATTAGCATCCTATTCAATTCAATAAGAAAAAATATGTATATATATACACACACATATATAAAGCTCTGGGAAAGAAACTATCAGTATTGGACACTTATGCAATATTCAACCTAGAAATTATCTTTAACTTGAGTTTTAAAGTTGGATACAGTATTAGTTAGTTATTTCATTGCTATAAAGAAATACCTGAGTCTGGGTAATTTATAAGAAAAGAGATTTAATTGGCTCATGGTTCTGCAGGCTGTACAGGAAGCATGGCAGCATCTGCTTCTAATGAGGCCTCACAATGTAAGGCAAAACAGGAACAGGCATCTTACATGGCAGGAGCAGGAGCAAGAGAGAGAAGGAGGTGGGAGGTGCTACACGCTTTAAAACAACCAGATCTCATGAAAACTCACTATCTCAAGGACAGCCATCCAGGGGATTGTGCTAATATATGTCAATATTTTGGTAGAAAGTCACCAAAACATCATTTAATTTGAGTAGATAATGAAAATGTTGAATGAGTCTCCTAATAACCCAACTTTAACAACAACACATTATCAGTCATAAAATATAAATAAAAATATTTTAAAGGGGATGCTAAAAGAAATCATGAGAAAGTAAAAGTCACACTATTAAAAAAATATATTTTTTATATAATTTATGTATGCAGTACCATGAAATTTCATGGCATTTATCACATAAGCAAGAATTCTGATTAAAATAGATTTTTTAAATATTTTATGTCAAGAAATAGCTATATTCCATGCTAGCTTGTAAGAGATTCTGTGTAGATACAGAATCAAAGTGTTTGGGTTTTGTTTTTATGTATAGATGTTTTGGCAGCCCTTCGATGTGGGCTTTTCATTTTCTAGACCAAAGCTAAGGAGACAGTGAATTCTTCACTGTATAAAATTATTCTTTTGGAAACTACACTTTTCAGCTTCTTCTTCATCCATCAGTTAGCACTCCCTGGTGGCTTGGGGTAAGGTGATTAATATATTATTGAATTATGCATCAATCCAGAAAGCAATGGAATGTGAGAACTGAATGAGACTTTAGCAATTATCTGGTTCAGTATTTTTTTTTATTATAAAATAGATGTGAAAATATGTGGCTCAGAAAATTAAATGACTGGCCCAAATGAAAATATTCAGGTATAAACACTGTCAGTAAAATAATAAGCTTTTAGATTATTTTCTAGCATGTTTTAGTGTATGCATTCAGGATCCTATTGACAATATTTTCTGAGAATAGGTATTCTCCATTATTAAACTTGGTAAACTGTTGATTTAGCTTCTACTCCAATATATTTGTTTGATATAAATACAAACTAGAAATAATGTTTGTTATAATAAATGTTATTTATAGAAACAAATACCATGCGTGAGATTCCCAGATTTTAAACAGCAGTGAAGAATTTTATAAGGAATCAGACCATTTTAAGCAATGCTTTCCAATGAAAGAAAAAGACAATTAACTGACAGTAGATTTGTCTTTTTAAGTTGGATGTCATTTTAATATTGATTGTTTGATTAACCTTCCCCTTTTGAATGTTTCTATCAAGGTTTTTCTTTCATGTTATAATTAGACCATTTTCTTTGACATAGATAACAAGCCTGTATTTTAGTTTTATTCCCATCAATGTTCTCCTTTTTCCCTTCTAGTATACAAAAGATAGCACAACAAATTTGTAACTCAGATAATTCTGAGTGAATCCTGAACAGCTTTATCCAAAAGTATTTCACCTGAAGTAGGTCTTGTGTATCGCCTTTCCCCAGAAATCAGCGATGGATGGTGGGGGAAGCAAGGAGAATCAATTATTTAAAAAAGGAAATTATGCTTATTTCATATCAATATTTCTTTGAGAAACAAACTGAATACCAGCAGCATAGATATCTATTTGAATGCACCAGAGAGTAAACAAGGCAGCCAAAGATTTCAGAAAAAAATAAAAGTCATTAGAGAGTAGGTGTCATCTTTGGTGCTTTATTCTTTGAAATGTTTGCAGTTTATTTGCTTGTTTGTTTCACTAATGGGAGACTGAACTGTAAGAATGTAAAGAGAAAATAGGGAAAATAAGAAGCTAGAAAACCTATAAAATATTGCAACGGCGTTATGATGTGGGAGGAGAAGAATGAGCACACAGTGCCTATCAATGAGGAAGAGATTTAATAGAAAGCCCAGGCTAAAGAGTTGAGGCTCTCATTGAAATAGAATACTAGAAATGTGTGACCACTTAGGAACAAATGATAGGTAACATCAAAAGAGCTCATTATCAAGTTTGAATAAAATGGCCTAAGTATATTGCAGAGAGTAAAAATAAATTTTCTCTGGAGAAAGAACATACCAGAGAAAACCTAAAATTACCAGTTTTTCAAACACACCATCTAGTCTAAGCAATTGTTACTTGACACACCAAGCATTAGAAATTAATGAACAGAAAGTAATACGTCATATGGACTATAGACAAAGGCTGACAGGTGGTCCAGATATTGAATTGATCACACAATGGAAAAGTCTGTATACAAAACCCCCTTGACATGAGTTTACCTATATCACAAACATGCACATGTGCCCCTGAACCCAAAATAGCACTTTAAAACAAAGAAAAAGAAGACCATCACACCAATGTGGGTGATAAGAGAATGTCACAACACTACTGGGGGATCGTCCTTGACCGTAAGTTAAACAACAAGATACCACAGCACACATATTAGAACAGCTAAAATCCAGAACGCTGACACTTCAGGCTGACAAGGATGCAGAGAAACAGAAACTCTTGTTCATTGCTGGTGGGAACGCAAGATGGTACAGCCACTTTGGAAGACAGTTTCATATTTTCTCATAAAACTAAACATACACTTACTATAGGATGCAGCAGTCGGCCAGGCGCGGAGGCTCACACCTGTAATCCCAGCACTTTGGGAGGCTGAGGCAGGCGGATCACAAGGTCAGGAGATGGAGGCCATTCTGGCTAACACAGTGAAATCCCATCTCTACCAAAAATACAAAAAATTAGCTGGGGGTGGTGATGGGCTCCTGTAATCCCAGCTGCTTGGGAGGCTGAGGCAGGAGAATTGCTTGAACTCAGGAGGCAGAGGTTGCAGTGAGCCGAGATGGCACCATTGCACTTCAGCTTGGGGGACAGAGCGAGACTCTGTCTTAAGAAAAAAGGAAAAAGAAAAGAATGCAGCAGTCATGCTTCTTAGTACTTACCCAGAGAAGTCAAAAACTTATGTCTACTTAAAAACTTGCACATAGAAGTTTATAGCACCTTTGTTCACAATTGCCAAGCTTGGAAGAAAATATGTTTTCCTATTTTCAGTAGATGAATGGTACAAATGGACAGTGGAATATTATTTGGTGCTAAAAAGAATGAGCTAAAAGCCATGAAAAGCCATGGAAGGAAATTAAATGTACATTACTAAGGGAAAGAAGCCAGTCTGAAAAGAGTACATAGTGTGATTCCAACTATATCACATGCTGGAAAAGGACAGCCAAGGAGACAGTGAAAGATCAATGGTTGCCTATGTTCGGTTGCAGGTGCTTGTAGAGGGTGGAACAGGTGAATAAGAAGAGCATGGAGGATTTTTAGAGCAAGAAAACTATTTTGTATGATTCTGTGATGGTGACATATGCCATTATGCATTTGTCAAAACCCACAGAATGTATATCTCCAAGAGTGAGTCCTAATGTGAACTATAGACTTCGGGTAATAATGATGTGTCAAAGTAGGCTCATCAATTGTAAAAAGTGTATCACTGTGGTATGGGATGTTGGTAGTGGGGGAGGTTGTATTTGTCTATAAGGACAGAGGTGGTGTCTTTACAAGATAAAGTTTAGCTATTAAAAAAGAAATATTATAGGATATAAACTTCCATAATTTTTATTTAATACATAAATTTATTATGAATTTATTTTAAAATAAATAAATGAAAAGTAAAATGTGTGAAATAAAGAACTCAACAAACAGGTTGAACAGTAGACTAGGCATACAGAAGAGAGAGTGAATTTGGCGATAAGTTCAAACCAAAAAGTGGAAAGTAAAAAGCAAAAATGAATACAAGTGGAAAAGGGTCAAAGCAAAAATAGCATTTGTCGGCCGGGCGCAGTGGCTCACGCCTGTAATCCCCGCACTTTGGGAGGCCGAGGC
Source organism: Rhinopithecus bieti (assembly GCF_001698545.2). Taxonomy (NCBI): domain Eukaryota; kingdom Metazoa; phylum Chordata; class Mammalia; order Primates; family Cercopithecidae; genus Rhinopithecus; species Rhinopithecus bieti. The sequence goes on along the minus strand of NW_016813094.1, from coordinate 2,582,356 downwards.
GGGCGGATCACGAGGTCAGGAGATCGAGACCATCCTGGCTAACACGGTGAAACCCCATCTCTACTAAAAAAAAAATACAAAAACTTAGCCGGGAGTGGTGGTGGGCACCTGTAGTCCCAGCTACTCGGGAGGCTGAGGCAGGAGAATGGCATGAACGCGGGAGGCAGAGCTTGCAGTGAGCCGAGATCGCACCACTGCACTCCAGCCTGGGGGACAAAGGGAGATTCCGTCTCAAAAAAAAAAACAAAAAAAAAAAAAAATTTCAAGAAAGAGGGGAGGCAAGGATCTTAAAAGGAGCCAGAGAAAACACATAGATACCTTTAAATGAGAAGCAGGATGACTGGGAGCTGTCAACAGTTATGTTGGAAAAAATGAGTGGAATAACATTTTAAAAGTATTGACAGAGAATATATCAAATGATAGTTCATTATATAGAAAATAAATATGTTTTTGAAGTGAAGGCAAAAAAATTTATTCCATCCAAACAATATTAGAGAGAATATGTTAACAGAAAAAAAAAATATTAACAAGTACTAGTAAATAAGAACCTATCTTAAGAAAGCTGGTACTGGAACAAATAATAGAAAGGCAGAAATAACTGAAGACTAAGATAATGCATAAAGATTTTGGGTATATCTAAAGAAATGCTAACTGGTGAAATAAAAATAAATATAGCTATTGTATTTAAAATATATACAGAATTAAAATGCATATCAACAATGGCATACAGACAAAAGGATGTGGAATGCATTTATTGTTTTAAGAGCTTAGCATTATTAAGGAAATAGTAAAGAGTGTTATCAATATCACACTTTAAAAATGCATACTATTGTCTCTTGAGTAATCACTAAAAAATAATAAAGAACTTACAATGGAAATTACACATATTTTTAATTACATGAGCAAACCTGTAGGATTTATCTAAATCAAGTGCTTAGAAGCAAACAATTCATTATCACTTGATCTTTATTAGTTTTCTATATTGCTGTGTAATAAACTAACACAAAATTAGTGTTGTAAAAGCTATTTATTAGTTCACAGTTCTCTATGTCAGAAGTCTAAGCACAGCGGCGGAACGCAGTGGCTCACGCCTGTAATCCCAGCACTGTGGGATGCCAAGGCGGGTGGTTACTTGAGGTCAGGAGTTCGAGACCAGCCTGACCAACATGGCGAAACCCTGTCTCTACTAAATATACAAAAATTAGCTGGGCATGGGGGCGGGTGCCTGTAATCCCAGCTACACAGGAGGCTGAGGCAAAAGAATTGTTTGAACCTGGGAGGTGGAGGTTGCAGCGAGCCGAGATTGTGCCACTGTACTCCAGCCTGGGCGACAAAGTGATACTTCATCTCAAACAAACAAACAAACAAAAAAAGTCTAAGCACAGCACAACTGGGTTATCTAAGACAGGTTTCAGAAGGCTAAAATCAGGGTATTGGCCTGGCCTGTGTTCTCTGGAGTTCAGCGTGTTCTTCCAGTGTCATTGAGGTTGTTTGCAGAGTTCAGCTCCTTGTAGTTGCAGACTGAACTCCCAATTTTCTTGGGGCCACAGGACAATGGTCAGTCAGTCTTAGCTCCCAGAGGCTACTTCAGGTCCTTGCCATGTGAGGCCTCTTCCGCTTTCAAAGCCAGCAGTGGAGAATCTCACATCAAATCTCTCTCATCGTTCATATATTTTTCTGGGAAAAATAGGGTGCTCTTAAAATGATCACCAGACTAGGTCAGAGACACTGAGGATAACCTCTATGTCTTAAATCAACTGACTTTGGACTTTACTTACAAATGCAAGATTCCTTCACAACAGCAGAAAGTTCGTGTTTCATTGAATGCTTGGGAAAGGTGGGTTTATACCAGGAAGCAAAGAATAAAAGTTAACTAAGCCCAAATTTTGAGGAAGATTTAGAATGTGAGGAAGTAGAAATTACTGATATTAGGAATAAAAAAGGAGAAAATATTGACTGCAATTACTATTCAACGTTGACATTTTTCCAAAGATTTTAGCTATTTCAATAATACATTAAAGTAAATATAGTTTATAAGAAGTTAAAAGTAACAAATAAAACTGCTATGATTTGCTGGCATAATTTTGTACATTAAAAAAAGAACTAAAAGGTCAGCAGTATCACCTGCTTAAAGTTCAATATGCAGAAATCCATTGTACATAATAAACAATTCAAAAATTAAATTCAATTAAGTTGAAATGACAACATAAAATATAAAATGCATGAAAATAAATCCAATAAAAATGTATAAGATTTCTACATGGAAAACTTATATTATTAAAAATATTAGAAGAGCAAAATAATTGAGATATATAATAATTATGGATTATAAGACTTCATATCATAATGTTAGTTCTCTATGATTTGATCCATATATTGAATATAATCTCAAGCCAAATCTCAATAGTTTTGTGTATGTGAAAACGGAGAGGGTGGGTCAAAAATGTATTTGAGAATTAAAAGACCTAGAAAATTTAACACAAAGAGATTAAGCAGGAGAAATTAAAGTTCCAGATAACAAGACCCATGAAAACCTGCTTTAATTAACAAATCACGTTTTGCAGAAGTATAGAAAAATGGGTCAACACAATATAGTATAGGATCAATAACAAGCCCAGACATACAGAGTCTTGACTTAGAACAAATGGATATTGAACAGTCATGGGAATAAACAAGTCTTCAGTGAATAGAGCCAGGTCAATAGGACCGTGAGTGAAAATTAATCTTATTTCCATCAACCTCAGATGTAACATTATCTAAATGTAAAATATAAAACATTAAAGTTTCTATAGGAAAACATAGAATATTGTCAGGACATTGGCATCAGAAAACATTGAAATGGGGTACAAATGAACTATCCTAAAAAAACAGATTGATAATGTGGGTTATAATAAAATTAAGAACATTTGATATTAATCAAAAGACACTCCCAAGTGTACCTGTGACATCTTGGTATATTAATAATATGGAATAAAATATGGCAGTGAAAATTTGTGCAGTAGCAGTTTATTTTTCACTGTTATATTTTATTCTGCATTATTAACATATTGTATCTCACTATATGTACTTATTCATCTATTGGTGGATGGATTTTTTTCTAATTCTCAAATTAGAAATTTATAATTAATGCATATACGAACATTCTTATAAATGTCATTTATTATACACAGATATGCACTCCTGCTGAGTATCTTCGAGGAGAATATTGCAGGAATATGCATACATACAAATTTAGTAATTGTTGCCAAGATGTTTGTCCAGTGTTTGTACCAATTTAACCTCTTCTCAGCAATGTTACAAGACTTGTGTGTCTTCTGAGACAATTTTTTTTTCTGCTCAGCACATATCCACAAATGACCATGAAAACACAGTAAATATTGGTTTTGGGATTACAAATAAATTTTACTACATAGGCAAATTCATTAATACAGAATTCATGAATAATGAGGTTAGACTATATATACACACACACACAATACATTTGTATGTGTATTTTATACGTACAAATTCGTATTTTCAGATTGCTTACATGGAATTGTTTCTCAAACCTGAACATTTCTGAACAAGCTTAACTGATACATTTACTTCTGAAATGGAGCATATTCTCTCTATTGCTCATCAATTTCATCCATGAAAAAGGGCAATGAAATGCATATTCAATTATTTTGTCATCTCACTGAGACCAGAAGGAAAGAATTTGCAACAGCTAAACAATTTTAACCAGCAGGGATTACTATAGTTCTGAATACTGTGCCAATTTACAGGCCACGAGTTTTAATTTTCTTAATATAAACTTAAGAAAAACAGAAAAATATTCTTCCTCAAAAAATAACCAAGATAATATTGCCATTCCTATTTGCCTCTGTTGCTAATCATGACATGCTGTAAATTCATGTTTTCTACCTGATAATTTCATTTCAATCACATAGAGTTCTAAAATCTTAATATTACAGTCCTCCAATGACAAGTGCTGGAGCCAGCCTCAGACATTTTACCTTTCCCTGTGTCCACAATCACCTCTGTTTAAAAAAGCCCCCAAACCAAAACCCATGGCACTGAGGCTTGTTCCCTTTTATATTTCCTATGTAAGCAAAATTAGATTTGTTTTGTAAGCCGATGGTGTCAAAAGATAAAAAAAGATGATTTATTTTCTCAAAAATTTTCCCAAATTTAATTATTAATCATCAATAATATTTCTGTATACTGTTAAGTTTACAAAGTAAATCGAAGAAATTAAGAAATGTGTTATATTCTAGTTGTCAAATTTTAAAAATTATGATACCAAGACAATGGAGTAATTTCAAACCAATTCACTTATCTATCTAATAGAGATTTGTTTCATTTCTCTATAAATGTGCATTGAAAGACTCTGTCAAAGTTTACATAAATAATCAATGTATCTACTTTATGAAAATTCAATATGAAGACCAATTATTTTGGGAACATTGTCTTCTTCAGAAGACTTATTATATTTTTGTTACCCTTGCTCTTGTTTTGCTGACTGAAATCTCAGTTTATCATTTCTACAATAATATCTTAACCGTAATTCTCCAGAAGTCACATTACTATTTTTGGAGAACTTTTCAGAAGAAAGACTTTGCCTAAAGTATAAAATTAATGATTTGAAAGTTTTGACCTAACATCTCTTAATTCCTTGGCAATATTCAAAGTATCTTATACCCAGAAGCATTTTAAAAAATGTTAATTTGCTTTATATCACACACTTTAACTGTTTTATTCACATCTCTCAAATTCTTATTGGATAATGTCTTTTTCTTTTATATTTTACTATCAAGATTACACCAAAGCATCTAATTTCTTTCCGTTTCCATTCCAGGACACATCATCGTCTTTGGTTAACCTACTCTCAATACTTTGCCCTATCTCTGCTTACACAGACCTTTGGAACAATCTATAGTCTGTGGAGTAGAACTGGAGTTTTTTGACCAATAACTATTTCAATAAATCTACCAAGATAACTGACACTTGCCTATGTCCCTTCCATAACTGCATTCTTGAGCCTCCTGTTTCCTCTCCAGAAGAGAGTTGTTCTAGAGTGATGAAGCTCGTTCTCTCTCATAGACTGAGGGACCTCCATTCACATCTCATATATTAGCATATGAAGTAACTTTTCAGAGTGGCATTCTCCGAATTTCACACTGAATTGGTCCCCTTCAATATTTTCTCTGCATCACTTTATATTTTTTATGCATTTGACACCAGTGAGAGAGAGTGTGGACATGCAAGAGAGAAACAAAGACAGAGAGATTTAATATTGATTCTCCCACTTGACTATAAATCCCTAAAGGCACAGTTTTCTATCATGTATCCATGTCTATCACAGAGCTGAATTATACACAGTGTTCAAAAACAATTACTGAAAATAATTAATACAAACAATTAAACAAATGTTTTATTTCTTTTTGAAGAACATATTCTGAAAACAAGCATGCCTAAACTCAAGTATTATTGAGGAAATAATGTTTAACTCTTTTCTTTTGTACCCTAAAATTCTTCAAGGTTGGCAAAGATCTTTATAATTTAGTCACACATATCTAATATTTTAACAATGTAAATGGTTTACAAATATTTACACCACAAATGAATTGGAGTATATTATTTATACACATACACACGCCATTGGGATTTCATATTTTGTGCTCATAATTGCCTAAATACAGAATGTCCATTTCATCAGTGTCATATACACCCAATCTTCTACTTCTCTACTAAATAATTTACTGGGGCCAACTATTATTTAATTAGTTTTGATTTCAGTAATACGGACCTCACCAAAAAAAAAAAAAAAAACAGTTTATGAAATAATTCCAGATGTCCAAATATGCTACTCAGGATGCTCTGATCTCTAAGCTGCTTTTTCCTTCCCACAACTTCACCTGTGCCCGTTGCCAGTGAATTTCCAAGCCGCTACAGCAGGGGTCATAACAGCATCTATAGTTTCATATTCATAAGATTTTGAAAAAACACCCAGGCAGGGCAGGCACAACCACCTGTGGAATAAACAGAGTATATACTTAGAGTCTGTGTGTGTGTGTGTGTGTGTGTGTGTCTGTCTGTGTACATGTGTGTGTCGGTGTATCTCTGTGTGTGTGGTGTGTGTGTCTAGCTTTGGATGATATAGTGAATGAATCAGGCAAATTCCACAGGGATCCAGGCCAAAACTCCCAACCAAACATCAAAAGACACAATTAAATGGGAATAGGAATAGCAGAAAAAGGTACTTCTGACGTCTTGTATGAGCTGGGATTAGGATTTAGCCATGGCTTTCATCAAAAGCACATAATGGCCCCAATGTAGAATGCAAGGATGAAATGATACTCTGTGGCAGGAGTTGCCTCATTCTGCCCAGATCAGCTGGCCAAGGTCAACTCTACGCTGTTCTCCTGCTGGCTGAAGGACTGCTGCATTTTTAAGCTATATATCTTGGAGAAAGTTGATCATAAATCTCTATCTAAATTCTCTCTCCATCTTATCAATGGCGTGAAATTATAGGATGAACATATATTCCTCATTCCTCACTTTTTTCATTTTTCACTGGCGTCTTTCTGACTCAGCATTTCTTTCTCCATTTTGACTTACCTGATTATTGGGTTTGGAAATGAAAAGGTGTGTGTTTGACCTAACTCCTCAGAGATTTCTCTCTTTTAGACCCAGCTGCCTGCAAATAGCATAGAATATATTGGTTCACCCTTTGTGTCAATTTCACCTTGGTGACGCTCCCTCACAAGGGCATTGTGTATGTCCAGCTGTGTCAGCAACCCTTTGAGAGAAGGAACGGAAATACTAGCCAGCTCTATATCCAAAGCTATGACTCTAATCTGCTCAATTAGTATTAAAAGTTATCTTCTCTCTTCTGTATCTTTTTCATGTGTTTGTTCTCAGATATTTGCAAATGGCAGAAATAATTTAAAGGGTGATAGTTACTGGCTATTCAGAACCCTACTGTGTAAAATCCAGGAGAAATAAAAAATAACGTAGCAGTAAAATCTATCTGGGATTTAAATAAAATATAAAGAGAGCTGCCCTTGAGCATAATATTTAAGCATGAGTAGATATTCACTAGACACAAAAGTAGGTGGGGAATACATAAAAACTATGAGTAATAATAAAGTTCTCTGTCATGTTCTGAGAACTGAAGTCAATTTATTCATAACAGATATCTGTTTCAAGATGATCAAAGAATGCAGTGGGAGATGTAGATACCCGATACCTGAAACATTGGTATCATTAATATATTGTAAAATAATACATACCACATATGTAATAATAACGTATATTGTAAGAGTGCTGGCCTTGTGGTATTATTAAGTGAGGGCCTTTTGTTTCATTATCCCTTCATTATAACACATGGATTTCATGTCACTAGATAAAACTGCAAAGTTTTTATAATTACAGGGAGACATTATTTCAGAAGGACTGAGATTCACTGGTATAGGAGGTATAAAGCAGAGTTTAAAAAAAAAAAAAAAGTTGGAGTTGAAATTATCTATAAAATAGGCTCTGTTGAGCATATAATAAAGGAAGTCCTAGAGGCGAGATTAGTCAATTGATGCTCATTGTCTTACATAGGTTGATCAAAAAATTATGAAAATAGGATAGTACAGTTTTATTTAAGAAACAAAAGATGAAATGAAATCATAAGGCAAAATCTGTTATTTTAGCTGCTAAAAAAATCACTTTCTTTTCAGGGTAAAGGCCTAGCAATTGTTTTGTAGAAAGGACTTGTAAATGTTATATGAATAGGACCAGGGTCAAAATGGGTCTATAGCATGTGAATTTCATAAAAAAAACTTTAATGTTGATTTGAGTGATGAGAATATAAGTTATTTTAAGATGTTTGCTAGGTAAGAAGAAGAAAAGTTATGCTTAACAAATATCAATAAAACAAAATGAACAAGGAAAAGCAAGAAGAAACACAAGCAGTTTCAAAATTTAAACACAAAAAAATTGGAAATTGGATCTCAGAATAATAACAGATAATCCCTAAGGAAAAATATGTCATGTTGTGTCAGTGTTGTTGGATATTAATACTGTATTAATAAGCACTATTTTAGTTCGCACATTGAATTTATTTTTAAAACAAATCTTAACAGATTTTTTGAAATGACTATTAAGTTAAATATAAACACAGAAATGCATTTTGTTGTTTTTATTTGTATTAAGAATTTTCTCTAGTTTTCTTTCATAATCTATAAAACAAAGAAAAGTCTTATGTATTTATATTTAAAAAAATAATAAAACCACAGAAATAATGGGCTAGGTATAGAATTGACCTGTGGAAGTCTAGAATCTCACTAATTATTAAGATCAAGACAGAGGCACTTTGGAATATGTCTCCATCTGTTGAGAATTCATTATGCAGGACATGATATTAATACTTGTACAAGTAATTTATTCAACTATTCATATCTCCGTACACAAAATTTTAAACAAAATACAAAATATACTTATTCCTTCAGTCTACTTTGCATATTCTTCCCATGTGTAACCTAGTCTCCCCTATATCAAATTGATTATTTTATACTTGTCTATTACTGTCACTATATTGAAAGCTATATAGTCCAGAAAAAAAATGCTCTCCATTAGGCCAGGCATCATCACCTACACCAGTAATCCCAGCACTTTGGGAGGCCAAGACGAGGGGATTGTTTGAGTCCAGGAGTTTGAGACCAGTCTGGGCAACATGGCAAAACTCAGTTTCTATAAATATTAGCTGGCATTGTGGCATACACCTGTGGTCTGAACTATACAGGAGGCTGAAGTAGAAGGATTGCATGAATTTGGCAGGTTGAAGCTGCAGTGAGCTGTAATCACACCACTGCACTCCAGCCTGGTCAACACAGCTAGATTCCATCTTAAAAAAATAATTCTCTATTAGCGTTTTATTTTTTAACACTCAGCCAAGAAAACTGCTGCTAGTCAAAGATCACTTAGTTTAATTAAAAGTCTGATTAATTTAAACTTGATTTTCAACTTCTGCTACTTGCGATTAACTTGACTTTTTATTGTATAATAATGTATATAAAAATTATATGAAGGTGCTACTATCAGAAAATAGTCATTGGTATATCCAATTTTGTTACAATAGTGTTATTTTATAAAATCTTGATTCACTATTATGTGGACAATTAAAGATAATTAATAAAATATTCATAAAGTTTAATAAAAGGATTAAAATAATTAAATATGGGTAAGTAAAATACTCCCAAATAAAGAATATAATTTTAGAAACACACTATTATCAGAAGAAAAAGAATGCTACTCCAAATATATAATAATATTACTTTGAAATCAATTTATATTTTAATTGGATAGTTTTACATTTTACTCATATATTACTAGCTTGCTATAAATCACAAAACTGCATATCCGTGTATAAAAGAAGTCAATATATTACAGAAAATTTATTATCCCCCTTCAAGTAACACACCCATTCTTGAAAAAAGTATAGATCTATAGCTATCTTTCTAATTATATGAATAAAATTGTAAAAAATATATAATTAAAATAGAAATTGATTTCAAAGTAAAATTATTATATATTTGGAGTAGTATTCTTCTTCTGTTAATAGTGTGTTTATAGTTATAATCTATATATATCTATATCTATAGAGATCTATAGATATATATTTTTTTCAAGAGTGGATGTGTTACTTGAAGGGGGAAAATAAATTATACATAGATAGATATATCAATAGATACATCTATAAACCCACAGTGGGGGCTAAAACTACAATGCTATTGTCATGTTAATGACATTATAGTAACCTGAGTTAAGGACATTTAGGTTCATATATAAGTAGATGGATCTATAGGTATCTATAGATAGGTATATATGTATATATCTATAGATATATCTATATAGGTGTATCTGTAGATATCTATATCAATAATATATAAATCTACATAGACCTATATATCTATGTAAGTGTATATATACTTATACATAGATATGTGTATCTCTTATGTGTATATATATTGAGAGAGAGAGAATGTATACACATCATTTGTATGTGTTTGATTGTGTGTATTTCATTTGCTCCCTTTTTTAAAAGTTGTACAATATGAACCCCTATTAAAATGTGAAAAGTAATGATTGTATGATACAAATTCCAGACTAAACATTAAAAACAATGCAAAGAAATATAGATTGAAATCTAATAAAATATTTTACAGGAATTTCTAATGACACAGGAAAAGAGATATATAAGAATAAAAACATAAGGGACAAAAAATTTTTTTAAGTATAACTAAATCCAATTCTATGAAAAATTACAGTAAATATCACTGTTATAGTCTACTTAGTCCCCACAGTCTACTTAGTCCCTCGTTTAGCTAGGTCCGAGTTCTTGTCCCACAACCAAGAAAAATACAGCACATGGGCACTGGAGAGTGAATAGAGTAGGATTTATTAAGCAAAAGGAAAATTCTCAGCAAATAGAAGGGTCCTGAAGGAAGTTTGCCAGACATGGGACTGATTTCTGGGTCTTTTATGTGGCAGAAGTCAGGTAGTTTTCTGTGAGTTTTGCCCCAGTGAGAGGGGCAGAGTCCCTCCTAGGGGTGTTGTATTTGTGCAAGCCTGGAGTTGGACAGAGTGACTACATCTTGGTTATTTTGCCTAAGCAAAACCCATGGTGGGGGCTAAAACCACAATGTTATTGTTATGTTTATGATATTATAATAAGCTGGGTTAAGTTAAGGACACTTGGGTTCATTTATTGCGCCTGTGCCTAAGTTGGGACAGTCTCTTCAGAGCAATGTCCTGGCACAAGGGGACGGTAGGTACTGTAGGTACTGTCCCATGGTGGTTCCTGTGAACATTGCCCATCTCTGTCCTTTTCCCGAGACCCTCCTTCTCTATCTACCTAAGCAGCCCCCAAATGCCTCCTGTCTCATTACTACATTATACACTGGAATAAAAAGTTTGATGTTATCTGAATGTATAAAATAGTGAAACTCAACTATACGCTGTCAATAACAGAGACTATTTAATATAAAGAGACAGACATTTGAAAAATAACTAGTTAGAAAGAGATAAAACATGCAAACAATAAATATTTGAAAGGTAGAGTGAAATATTAATATCAAAAAAGTATTATCAGAAATAAAGAAGGATATTTCACAATGATACCAAAATAAATTTGAGAAAGAGACAACTATAAATGAGTATGCTTCTAATAATACTGTTTCAAAATATATTAAGCAAAAATTGACTAAAACCAGTTAGTTATCAAGTGATAGAGAAACTGCAAAAATGTAAAGAGGTAGATGATTTGAGTGATAAATAGAACTATATTGAAATAAACGCTAATTGAAATATAACATAAAAATTGTGGCATGCAAGAAGAGAATTGTATAACGGACAAAGTACAGCTTTAAATGCTTATTTCAGAAGTAACAATATATCTGAATTTCGATGATCCCAGCTTTCACTTTAAAAGATATGAAAAGAAACAGCAAACTAAGTTAAAGAAAAGCAAATTATAACATAAAAGGGAAAATCAACAAAATATTAAAAAATCAAAAAATCTATAAACAAAACAATTTTTACAGTAATTAACAAAATTGATATACTAAAAAATAAATAGAAAACAACATAATTATCAATATTGGAAATGAAAGAATGGTTATCCCTACAGATTCTACAGAAGTTGAAAGTGATAGAATATTATGAATAAAGTTATGACAGCAATCTAGCAAATTAGATGACATGCACACTTTTAAAAACATATAATTTATCAAAAATGATGCAAGAAGGAAAAAACAGTCTCTATACTAATGGCCCTCAACTTATGATGGTGCTACTTGTCAATAAACCTATTCTAAATTAAAAATATCACAAGATGAAAATGCATTTAATATTTCTAACCCACTGTATGAGTCTCTTCTCATGTTACTATGAATAAATACCCAAGACTGCGTAATTTATAAAGGAAGGAAGTTTAGTTAGCTCACAGTTCTGCATGGCTGGGGAGGTCTCAGGAAACTTAACAATCAGAGTGGAAAGAGAAACAAACATTTCCTTCTTCACATGGGAGGAGAGAAGGGCAGAGCGAAGAGGGGAAAGGTCCCTTATAAAACTATCAGATCTCATGAGAACTCACTCACTATCACTAGGACAGCATGGGGGAAACAACTCGATAATCTAATCACCTCCCACAAGGTTCCTCCCCTAACTCATGGGAATCACAATTCAGATTACATATTCAAGATGAGATTTGGGTGGGGACACAGAGCCAGACTATATCACCTACCAAACATCATAGCTCAGCCTAGCCTACCTTAACATGGTTAGAACACTAACATTAGCCGACAGATGGGTAAAATTATGTGCCACAAAAACCTATCTTATAATAAAGTGCTGAATATCTTATGTAACTCATTAAATACTATACTGAAAGTGAAAAACAGGATGGTCATATAGGAGGTAAAGTACAGTTTCTACTAAACGCACATTGCTTTCTCACCATCATAAAGTTGAAAAATCATAAGTTATACCCCTGTAAGTCATGGACCATCTATATAGCCACACGTGTGCATAAACGTGCACACACATAAACACACCATTCCTACAAATACACACATTAAATTTGTTATCAAAAATTTTTTTTCTAAAAAAATTACTTCAGAACGACATTGCTTTCTACTTAAATTCTGTCAGATCATTAATAAAGAATTGTCATAATTCTTATACAATTCCTTTTAGAAAATACAGAAATAATATGTGAAACTATTCAGGAAATAGAAGAATAACTTCCTAACTTGTTTTATTAGTTCATCATAACCCTAGTAACGAAATCTGATAGAGACAAAAATGCAGAACAATGTTGCCTGTGAATACAGATTCAGAAATACTGAACAGGATATTAGCAAATCTAACCCAGATATACATAAAAAGAACCCTATATTAAAACACACTAAGGTTTTTCTTAGAAATTCAGATCAATTTGACATACAAAATGGAATCAGAGCATTTCACCATCATACCAAAATAAAGTATAACCATACAATCATTTTAATAGATGCATACAAATAATTTGAAAATACCATCCATTCATGATTTTTAAAAATCTCAGCAAGCTAGGAATAGAACTTTCTTTATCTAGCAATATCTATGAACAATTTGTAGCACATAGTCAACAATAAACGGTTCACTTCTTTCCCTCTCAGATCAAGCACAAGATATTGGTGCAGGCTCTCACCAATTCTGTTCAGCTTTGTTCTGTAGTTTCTAGTAAGGAAAATAAAAATAAAGTATGTAAACATCAAAGAGGAAGAAGGAAAACTCTCTGTATTTGCAAATGACATGATTCTGTCCATACAAAATCTTTAAAAATTTGCAAAACAGTTATGAGAACTAATATGTTAATTGGAAAAAGTAATGGACTATGAGATTAATATACAGGCCCAAATTTCATACTTACTTACTAGCAGAAAATAATTGAAAATTAAAATAAAAATCAATTACAATAGCATCAAATATTACTTTTAAATATTTAGAAATTAATTTAACAAAATATGACCAGGATCATCACACTGAAAACTATAAAATGTTGATACAAGAAACAAAGACACTCTTAAAATTGAAGATATATACAATGATCATGGATTGAAAGATCCAATATTGTTAAGTAGTTAATTTTACCAATGTAATCTAATAACTCAATGTAATCCTAATAATATGATTTAGAAAGTAACATCTGGCCAGGTAGGGTGGCTCATGATTGTAATCCCAGCCTGGCCAACATGGTGAAACCCCATCTCTGCATATATATGGTCAGGCATGTTGGTGTGCACCTATAACCCCAGCTACTGGGGAAGCTGAGGCAGGAGAATCACTAGGACCCGGGAGGTGGAGGTTGCATTAGCCAAGAGCACACCACTGTACTCCAGCCTGGGAAACAGAGTAAGACTGTCTCAAAAAAAAAAAAAAAAAAAAAAAAAAAAAAAAA
>NW_016813094.1:2554616-2568120 GCF_001698545.2 Rhinopithecus bieti | reverse complement strand
AAAAAAAAAAAAAAAAAAAAAAAAAAAAAGTGACATCTAAATAAATAATTGAATAATAAGGTCCTAAAAAATAAGTGAATACATAAGGTCCTAACAGTCAACTTAATGCCCAGTTGTTACAGGTAGTCAGATAGGCATGAGCAGGGTAAGAGAGGGCTCTCCTCTGACTCAATAGGAATGTCAGGTGATTGACAATTATCACGCTGCCTCTCTAAAAATGACAATTCAGCAGCCCATCCAGAATTCCTGGGAGAGGCTGTCTCCTGATGATTAACAGCTATTAACATTAAAAATGTTAATGCAGACACCAGGGAGAAGAAACTGAGCATGCACACTAAGAGACAAAATGGTGAAATATGAGCTTCCGGGTACACTCCACCAGGAAAAGGGAAGAAAGCCTCAAATAGATATGCATAAACATCCTAAACATACTGAGCGTGCTCATTTCCCAAGGATAAGGAAGGCACTGTGCATGCGGGAAGCCCACCATAAGGGAAGAATCATGGGAAAGAGGCAAGCCTATGAAGCCCTATGATCAATGATACACACCCTTTTGTTTCTCTCTTTGACCTTCAGGGCCCTCTTGGATATCTTCCAAGTGATCTTTCCTTTCTTTCCTATTCTGAAGCCTTTTTAAATAAACTTCCACTCCTGCTATGAAACTCGTATTTTTCTGCTTTATACACTTCAGTCAAATTCTTTCTTCTAAGGAGGTAAGGACTGAAGTTGCTGCAGACCCATGCAGATATGCTGCTGGTAACTCGGGGTAACTCTGATCTCTCCCACAGGTAACACAGTCATATATTGTTTTTAAATTTTAATATTTTAATTCTGGATATCTAGAAACCAATTATGTTGTTACCCCTTCTTCAAGTCAATGTTTTCTTATTTCTTTGACACATGGTTCATTACTTTTAAAAGCCAAAGGTGTATGGAAATTGTAAACCAAAAATGAAATTCTAAGGCCCCCCCAACCATCTGAATGGACTTTCTCCTCTTGGCCAGGGTACTCTTTTAAAATCTAACCTGAGAGTTTTGAGGCCATGACAGGAAGTGGGGGTCAGATATGCCTCATCATACCTCTCCAGCACTAACAACAACACAGACTTTTAAGGAGCATTAACAACCATTTACAATCTATTCTCTCTGAAGCCTGTTACCTGGAGGTGTCATCTGCACGATTAAAATTTCTCCACAACCTCTTATCTTAACCCAGACATTCCTTTCTGTTAATCCCATGTCTTTTGATAAACTCAACCAATTGTCAACCAGAAAATTTTTAGATCTACTTGTAAACTGGAGTACCTATAAGCCCACTTCAAGTTGTCCCACCTTTCTGGACTTAACCAATGTATTCCTTAAATGTATTTGATTGAAGTCTCATATGTCCCTAAAATGTATAAAACCAAGCTGCACCCAGACCACCTTGGGCACATGTTCTCAGGGTCTCCTGAGGGCTGTGTCACAGGCCATGATCGCTCACATTTCACTCAGAATAAATCTTTTTAAATATTTTACAGAGTTTGTCTCTTCATTGACAAAATCAAAATTGTGACCCTGAAACAAATAAAAATAGTTCTTCTTTGTTGATTTAATTACTTGCAGAATGACAGGTAAATTTTAACTACTACAAAATGTATCTGTTTTTTGTTTCTGTGTATTGTGGATAAAGTAATATTTCTATCACTCAGATATCCCTCAACACTAGAATATATTAGAGTGCATTTAAATTGTAACAGTTTTCCAAAGTTTTTGCCTGTGTGTAAGGGAAAATACTTGATCTTATTATTTTGTGTGATTCTGATGAGTAATATAGTATCACTCTAGTACTAAAACAGAGGATCTTATTTTGACCATTGCATGCAAAAACTACTCATTTAATTGGTTAATTTCAAGATATCATAATTTATTTAACCCATTACAAAGTAGTAATGAAAGAAGAGTAAATATTGAAGTGATATTTAGCCATGGAATTCAGAAGTATGATTACCACTTCAACAGGAGTAAAACTAAGGAAAAAACAGACACCGGAGATGCTAAAATAAATGACATTACTTTACTATTTAACATGGAGTTGTTTCTCAGTCTAACCCAGAACTGTAGTAACTCAGGCAGCACCATGAGAAAGGCTCTCTAATCCCAATGGGCTTGGCTGGCCTAAAACCACAGCAGACACTGGGGGTCTTCTTTGCCAACCTTTGCCCTCCCGCTCTCCATTGCCAGTGCTCAAATGTGAGTCTCTGATGCGAGAAAAGGCCAAATCAAAGCAAACTTGCCAATATCAGAAGAAAAAAAGTCAAGAGGATCAGCAGCTGACTGATTATTTTTATCAGTTCCTAGGACACAAGAACACATTAAAGGTTGCTTCTTGTTTCTTGTGTTCTCATTCTAGAATAGTAGCTACAGTGAGGGTAGTGGGCCCCATTGCATTTAATGGTACAAAATGAAGAAAACAAAGGATAGGGAGCTGATTCAAGTTTATTCTGGCTGAAAACTCTGATTTAAACCTTTCTATAACAAAATTTTATGCAGAAAATAAACTGCACAGTTGTTTTCATGTTTATTATTTGGTTGGTTCTGATACTTCTTATCAAAAGTTTTCTCATTGAAGAATTAGCCAATTATTGTTTTCACATGTAGGCAACACCCCTTATATTTGAATGTAGTGTCTTTTGTTTTCCATAGCTTGGGTTCATTAAGGCATTAGTTGTTAAAAAGAGACAATAGAAACACTACATTAATGTGTCAATACATATAAAACTAGTTTGGAGTTTCACTGTTAATCCAGAATTATGTGCTAATACTTCAGTAAGTAAAGTAATCAATTACAAGACTATGTCCAACAGGATTTTTGCATTAAAACGTATTCATGAAAAAAATGTATCTTTCCTTATGCAAGGGGAAAAAAAAACAAACGCTTTTACTGCATGTGCAATCATTACTGCAATATGTTGTAAATAAGACTATACTGAACTCTGAAGGCCCAATATTCTCCTTTGGCCTTGATTAAACTTTGTTATTATTTTAATTTTCTGTGGTATCATCAAGGTCAAATTGTTTGCCTATATTTCTTGACTACTACTATGAACTTGCTAATGCTTCAATTCTTTAAAATTATGAATGTGCTAATTAAAGCTGAAAGCCTTTGAGGTAGTCAAGATACAATGTATTGATTGACTTTGACCGCACCACATGATACGGTAAGAATCCAACAATGAGTATCATTCCTGCTATCTGACAATCGGATACCAAAGGGAAAAAAACAAATAGAAAAATCAAGACAATACAGAGAAAACTGAGACACTTGCATTGCTACAGTATTTCAGCCATAGCACTATTGACATTGATGAAAGAAATCGGCTCATGCAGGAAGTAAGCAGATCATAGAGACCAGCCTGTTATGATTTTGAGGATTACTTTAATATTGCCGCATACAAAAATACTATGGTTTCCATTCTGTATCAGGCTATTAAGCTTTCACTGCTTAAACTTTTTACATTAAATTTTGCAAATATTTCCTCCATTATTATCTGTATTTGTTAACAAGTTTTTAATAGGTTGGCATGGAGTCTTATATTAAAGCAGATTAAAATTATAATTAAAACTATTTCTTTAATCATAATGAAAGACAGCAGCGGAAGGTGTGCCGTCAAGAGAAATATTAGAAGTAGGAACAGAACAATTATTGAAAATTAGTTTAACAGAACCTGCAATAAACTGCTTGTTGCATTTTTATGCACAATTATATGCAAAAGCTCTATGAAACTATTATGATCATCTGAGATATATGCATATTAAGACTTCTGGAGTTTAAACTGGATATTCTCTCACCTCTCTTCAATAACATACATTTTTGCCTATAATTTGCATATAAATTATGTGGAATAAAAATTAAGTATTCAATAATGAATAATCTTGCATTTGAACTTATTTGTTTGCCTTAAATTAATAAGACTCAGCTTAATACTCATTTAAAATTAGAATATTTTACCATTGTGCAGAATTTGAAATTATACATCCATAACTACTAAATTCGAGTAGAGGTAGTAACAGCAGAACTTGCATGAAAAACTCTCAAATCAGACTTCCTCAGTTTTCATCTTAACTCTGGCACTTACTAACTCTGTGGGTTTGGGAAAGTTATATATGATCTTTTTTAAAACTCATTGTTATGACCTCTTTTAAAAATCGTTTTACATATTGTTACAAAGGAGATACTATTAGTGTCTAATTCTTAGAGTTGTTATGAAGATTATGTAATATTAGCCAAGCAGGATATCATTATCAAATAGCTGCAGCAGCAGCAGCATTGCCTTCACAGTTTTCTCTGTTTTCCTTTGTTTAGCATTAAATATGTGCCGAGCATGTCCCTTTTGCTATCTAGTTAATTCTCTCCCAAACTCTCTAAAGTGGGTCAGGAATAAAACATGGATGTCTACAATAACCCGGCACCTGGATGAAGAGGGAAGGGGAAGTAATATGGAATGTTGGAGAAGTTTCAAAGTGGAGGAGACAATCTTCTGTAAAGCAAGCAAGCATTAGCTTCAGGGGATTCCTGTCCTGCTGGCGCAATTTTGCCAAAATTTCTCTCTTTTCAATGAAGCCAGTAATCTGTATTTGGGCTTAAAATCTACTTCTGCTTAATGTTAGAAAAAAATAAATAATTTAAGACACTTAATGAGTCCAACATCATAGGACACATTTTTGATGACTACCTGTTTGCTGCCTTATAAATGGGCATTAGTACCCAATTTTTCAATGAAGAGGAAACATAGAACTTGCCTAAGGTCATGAAGCACGTAAGTGTTTGAGCTAATATTTTAGAGAAATATCATCTAATTCCATATTCCCTTTTAACTATGTTGCATGGCCTCATATCTTATTGTATGATCTCCAGGTAAATATACACTTGACTACATTATCACCTTCACCACATCTCAAAGGATGTTGCTCTCAAACAATAAAAATAACCTTCAAAACTTTAAATGTATTTTCTCACACTAGTAATTTCAATAGCATGAGGTATCACTTAGTATTATTCCATTTTTGCTGCATGCTTAGAAAATCATCCTTCCTATTTCACCTTCCTGCACAGGTACCACATCCCATCTCTAAGCAGGACCAGTTATGTAATGTGTAGTGCACAATGCAAAAGAAAAACGTGGGGGTCCTTGTTCAGATCCAATAAGAATGTCAAGACAGTGACAGCAGAGCTTTAAATCAAGCATGTGGCACTGCTGGGCATGGAGCACAGTGCAACTGCACAGTCTGGACGCTTTTGAGGCCATCTTTGCCTCAATGACACACAAGTGAGATGGCCTCTCCTAATTGAGCAAGTCTCAATATGGGGTTCAGGGCTTTCTAAACTTGATATTCAAATCTAAGTATTTCTGCAGGCCCCTTTAGACATGCCAAACTCTTGCAATATTGTTGTCGCCTTTTATTTATTTTTTTTGACTATATAAACCCTGCTTTTAATGAGCATAGTCTAGTGAGTACATTATATTATTACATTTTAGGTTTATACACACACGTGTTAATGTACCCCAAATAAAAATATAATGATAACAATTTCTAAATGAAGCTCTCAGATAACAAATGCATTTATAAACTTTTATTGGCTTTAGGTATTTAACAATAATACCTGCATGCTGTAACACATTTTAAGAACACAGATGCTTATAAAACAATTACAAAATAAACATAGAAGCCTTCTTTTCCTCTTAATCTCAATCCTCAGGCAGCTACAGGTTATAACTCTTTGGTGTGTGTTCTTCCTAAATTTTTGTTTGCCTACAAAACATAAAAACAAGGAGATATATGGTAGATATATTTTTATGCTATCATCTCATTCTTTCAAATGACTTATTATTATTCCATATCATGGATGACTTCCTATTATCCTATGTCATGGATGTACTAGAATTTATTCAGCAATTCCTTATTGGTGGCACTTAGGTTACTGTCAGTTTGTGTGTGTTTTGTACTACATTTTAAACCAATTCTGAATAAGTAAGAACTTGTCATAGCAGGAATACTAGCAATGTAAATGATATATAAGCAATGTCCAGTACTTGACCACTGAAGCTGTTGATGGAGAAACAATATGACCAAGGATGTATGTTAGAATAATGCAAAGTGAGAGCTGAATTGGAATGTGACTCCAAGCAGAGAAGACCAGTAGGCTATTTCTACAATCATCTAGACGTTAGATACTGAATAGGGGCTATAGTAGTGAGAAAGGAGATAAAAGATTCTAGAATTACCATTCCTATTCCATTAACTGGGAGAAGTTGGTAGTGACGAAGAAGATATTAATTCCTAATTCCAACTAAATCAAAGCCACAGTCAGCTTTTGATTTTCTAATGGGGGGGCACAGAAGAGAGCTGGGACGTGCTTCTGGTTAGTGGATGAATGCTGATCATTCACTCTGGGAACGGGTTGAGCTTTGCGGATATATGTAACTTGGGGTGGAGGTAGGAGGCTGAGAAAAAGAGGCCAAGCAGAGTTCTGATCTCTCTTCCCTGCTTATATCAAAGGCAGCTCTTCTGCTTTCAGGCTTCTTGCTTCTCCACTTGTCGGTTGCCCAACAAATGCTCTCAGCTGGAGAGCTCACTGCTCAGCCTCAACCGTGTATAATTCAGCCTCAAATAATCAAAATGTAACCCTTTTTTGGAAACAGAACTGACAGGAGATGGTGGCTGATTAGATATAGGAATAAAGAAGAGTTAAAGATGGCTATGAGAGTTCAAACCTGAATGAATGGGATAATAGAACATTAATTGAAAGAACTTGGCAAAGGGATCAATTTTTTTTTTCTTTTCAGTGGAATCAGGAGAGAAGGGAATGTATTTAAATTTTGTAAATGCAAGATGGAGAACACACAATTAGAAACTGAAATTTGTGTCCTGGAACTCTATAGAGAATTCAGTGAGAGTCATCATCACGTGGCTAAGATTTGGCCCTATGAATGGTGGAATTTCCCCTGGAAAAGCTGTCAAGAAAGTGAGGGAAATCACCGTGGTGAACAGCAGCATTTGATGATGGGAAGAACAGAGAATGGTCTTAGAAAGAGTTATCCTAGAAGCCAGAAGAGATGGGTGCAATTTCAGAAGAAAAGTGAGGTTCACATCATTAAATATCGCACATGAACTGAGGGGACACATGCCAAGGAGATGCCAGATCTGCTGACTGAGGATAGTTAGTGCCCACTGCGCCAGGGTCAGGGCCAGGGCCAGATGGCAGCCTGGTGCAAGTCTCTGTGGGGAACACACACGTCCCTGACTCTGCCTTAGGCAGAGCAGGGCAAGAAGGAAAATGAACAAGAGGAGAGAAAGGGAGAGTATGGATCCCTGCACCCATTTTTAGGGGATTCTCCTTCCCTTTTCAGATTTCAGTATCACTCTGAATCACAAGGGAATGTTGTCTTTTGTTCTTTCCCATCATCAGTAAAGAACTCCAATTTTCCATTTTTGATATAGAATTAAAATTTGTTACATATAATGATGGAGATAAAAATGTTCATTCCTTCAACGGGAAGAATTTTCCTTCTGATTGTATTTGAGTTAAGCTTTTGGTTCTCTCATCCTTAGGCTGTTTATAGCAAGGAAAACCTGGAATGACCTAAATGTCCAACAACTGGTAGACTGCTTAATTAGATATGTTCAATAATTCAACATTAGTTTCATTTTCTCTTTGCTGTCTAAAGGCTGTCTTTTCAGCTCTAATGAATCATAAAATTTGACAAGAGCAACTTCATATAGACTGACAATTAACTTAGGTTTACACTCTCTGTTATCAGAGAAGTACTCACCTAAAGAGTACACTTCTTTCTCGAGGATGTGGTTATCATCTTATCGAGTAAGGTTATCGTCTTTTTCTTTATTTAGAACAGTATCAGTAAGATACATTGTACAGGCATTCTGTTTCTGCCTCCCCTCAAGGTCCTGACCAACTCTCCCACCTTGCACAGATGCACCACCTCAAAAGCCTGTATCCAGATTCATTCTAATGTTCAGTCTCTTTACTGAATACTAAGCCCCGTCTGCTATTGCCCAATCCCATGTAATCAACACACATCTACACAACAGATTGAGAGGCCAATTCCAGATTGGAGACATCTGGTCGACCCGTCCTCTGAAAAGTCATTATTTTGATGACAGATGTTTTTGCATTCTGTTGAATCTTGTGCCTTAAACTTTGCACCCTAACGGTCTCATCTTATCCAAGCCCTGATTCCTCTATTCTGATCCTAGTTAAAATATATTTTACCAAGGGATTTTGGCAAAACACATATGTGAGTTGCAAATTACGCTCAGGTTATACACAAATATTTCAGTAGTTATGGCTAATTTAATCATTTAACAGCGTTATCTATTCTCCTTCATATTTCAAACATCTAAAAGAATGAAGCATCTAAAGATTAAATATGAGACTCAAATGATGGGTGTAACATATATAACTGATGTATAGAAATGTACATATAATTTAGTGTATACTAGCATCTACAAATTTTTTTAAATCCTTGGATTTAATTTATTCACTTATATAATAATAAAAGCTGGTAGGCAGATCACAAGGTCAGGAGATCGAGACCATCCTGGCCAACATGGTGAAACCCTGTCTTTACTGAAACACAAAAATTAGCTAGGTGCAGTGGTATGCACCTGTAGTCCTAGCTACTCAGGAGGCTGAGGCAGGGGAATTGCTTGAACCCGGGAGGTGGAGATTGCAGTGAGCCAAGATCACAACACTGCACTCTAGCCTAGTGATAGAGCGAGACTCCACTTCAAAAAAAAAAAAATTTATCCAATAGCATGATTTTACTCTCAATGAAAAAAGTCACTAGAATTCATTTGTACACTGTAATACTTCAAATAAGATTTTAAAAATCACTATCAGATTCAATGGGGAAATTATATATTATAGAATAATACCATTCTGTCAATAAAACTTTTAAATTTTTGATACCCAACCTAGTTTCATTTCATCGGATCTTTTATCAACTACTGGAACACTAAAAAAGGAAATATATAAGGTATTTTTGAATGCATGGCATGAAAATTTAAGAAGCAGCAGTAGCCACTGATGCTTAGATTCAATAGGGTATTCCATAAAGTATATTTCTAAAACAATATAAAATTATCCTGCCTTTTTCTAATGTGGTGAACATCTGGTCTAGTTTTTGCAAACTGCCTTGACCTATATAAAGCATATGTATTGCTGAATACCAAAAAAGTACACAATTAAAATAAATATTGGATTCCATATCCCTCTGTTATTTTTTTCAAAAGAAAAAGAATAGTGTTTTATTAACTACCACACTGTTATAATACACTTTAAACATAAATTAAAGTAGTCTTCAAATTTAAGATGGTCTTAAGAATAACAAATGAACAGAATTCCAAATTTTTGCGATAGTTGAACTGCTACTTAGCGGACGTTTGGCGCGCGGCGAGCGCCAGCGACAACTTGTATAGCTCTCCAAGACCAGCAATGTTAAACTTTATTTTGTACATTTTTAATTGAAATATAAACAAATAATACCAAAAATAAGAAAATAGCAGCACAATAAAAAACATACGCTTTCTCAATTAAATGTACGTGGATACATATAAATTTTAAGAGAAAGAAAGCAAAAAGAAAAATGATTGATATTTAAGTGCAGACTGACTACCTGGACTGAAAAAAAAAAAAAAAAAGAGCCAAGCTTAAAAAAATGATAACAGCCTCTAGTTTTTGCTATGGACTTAATATCCATGTTGTTGGGTATCCCTCCCACTATGGAAATATTTTGTTATGTTATGCACGTATGTTATACTTTACTGGTTTAATTTACATGATGATTTTTAAGGGCGCTGGCAGACACGGTTTTTGGAAACAAGGAATCGGATAAAAATCACTGGCTAAGATGCAAATACCAAGTTATTGTATTTGGTTCTCCAAGTATTCAAGAGACAAAGGGATGAATTCACTATAACATTTTCTTACCATCCAAATGCCTCAAGCTATTACATTTTTAAAGTTTCTTAAACATTGAGTTATATTGCCCCAACTCTTGTTATTGAAAGAATATATTAACAAGACATTGTTTTGGCAAATTAAATCTTAAACATGACTTTTCAACAAAAAACTTATGTAGGATTTAAAAGGTGACTATCTCTAGAGTTCCATATTAAAATGCAGTTTTCAAAATCTTACAAGAGTAATTCTTAAAATTTGTACATAGTTAACCTAATTAAAATAATTAGCTTCGAAATGACAAACTGATAAGCTAAGTAAAACTTACAGTACGTAATATTTGCCTGGACACTTGATTTGTCAGTTATGCATAATAAAAATTCCAGTTATCAAGAAAATTACAAAATTTTTATCGTACCATGATTTCTTTCACCCAGCTTTATCTTACAATAGATAAATACTAACATGTTCTCATTTTTACACTAAACCACACAGGATTGATGCATTTGGTTAGACTACCATTCACATTGTTAAATTCAATTTTCTCTTTATATATAACCAAGTTACTGTCAATTCAAAAATTTCTGCATATCAATACAAAGATATCTAAGAACTTAGGAACAATATTCTTCTCAGTACTGTATAAATATAACCACAACAAATAGGTATTTGTGTAATATTTACTCCATTGTCTCATTTCCAGAAACTGTGACAAGTCATAAAGGTATTTCAATGTTGGCAAGGATATCTTGATTGCTGGTGGTGCAGGTATTAATAGAACCTGAAACAGAACCTTGTTGAATATTTGCAAGGGTAAGTGTTGTTCCTCCTGCAGTAATCAAAGTATCATCTCGCACAGCTTCCACAGATGCCAGCACTGTAGTGCTAGAGTGAATACCTTTTATATTCTGCTGTGTTTTAGTATGTTTGACAAGATGGTCACTTCTCACAAAGCATTTTGAACATTCTGAACAGATAAATTTCTTCTCACCTGTATGTGTTCTTCTGGGCCTCTGTAATTCATCATTTCGAGTAAAATTTTTACCACAGTATATCCAGTTACAAAAACAAAAGGGTGTTCTCCAGAATGCCAATGCAAATGAGCTCTCAGAAGTGAGGTCTTCCCATAGACTTTACCACACCCCGGTATACGACAAATGTGTTGCTTCTTTTTCCCAAGGTTGGTACCTCTCCCACCACCTTCTTTACAATTGGGACAGGTGCAAGCTATCCTCCGAAGTCCTTTTCCTTCTTGATATTGTTGGTTCCCTTCCTCATCTACCACGTGATACTCTTAACTGTGGTCACAACACAGTTGTGCCACTCTTCAGGATCAGGTTCTTCTTCCTTCATCCTAGTATCTACAGGACTGTCAGCATTCTCTCCTGGATGTAGCTGTATACCAGTAGAATCTATAGAGTTTACCATAACTGTCTGTAGATTTGACAACTGACCAGTGCTTAGACTAACTGGAGTGGAAGTGAAGGCTCCAACTACCTCAAATTGACCAAGTGTGAGTGTTTGAACAGGCGTCAAAGTTGTTGGGCAACAATTTTCTGTATTTGCAAATTCTGCAAGTTCTGGACCCCTTGTACTTGAAACGTTCGCCAAGTTATTTATCCAGAAGGGGTCACTGTCTGTGACCAAATTAAAATGTTTCCAAGATTCAGCTGCAGCTGAAGATTTTGCAAAGCGTGTTGTGATATATTTTGACCACTGGCTTGCACACTATGGATTGTCTGTGGCGTAATACCTTGCACAATTTGGGCTTCACTGGTTGGCAGCCAAGACTTTTGAAGTTGTAGATGTTGTACAACAGGCTGTGCTGGAGAAACCTGAATATTCTGTGTCCGTGTCTCTTCAGAAACAGATAACTGGATATAATTTCCCTGAAGATCTGAAGAAAATGAACTTGCCCATAGAAGTAGTCAAGCTATTTGTGTTTTGTTGTAATATACCTGTACTATTTATCTTAACAGCCAACTGTGATGAAGATGTTGGCACAAATAAATCTGTATCAGTATTAGCTTAATATCAGGGGAAACTCTCTCACCAGTCTTTTCTGATTTGTCTGAACTATCTGTACCTTGTCCTGTGTTTATCAAATGTCCATAGGCATTAATGCCTGCAGTCATTGTGTGAGAACTGCCCGAGAGTCCCAAAAACTCTAGATCGGCACTATTGATTGGTACAAAGGTAGTATTTCCAGGCAGACCAAAGGGCACATTAGCAACTACTTGGGTTGGACCAGCAAAAGATGAACCACCAATTGCAACTCCCTGAACCTGGACTTGACCAGTCCGTGGTAGGAGATTCTGGATGTTAGCAGGTGTTCCAGAGGCAAGTAAGGTTTGATTAGAGGCAGGAATGATCTGAATTTGACTGCCTTATTGATTTATACCCCCATTATCTGAAGAGCCTGCGAAACCAGTTTGAACCTGCTGATCCTCTGTTGACTGAATCTGTAGTATTACTTAATATTGAACATTAGACACTGTACCATTTGACGAATCTGATCATGGTGCATCTGAAAACGTTTGTTGATTCTGCAAATTCTGAAGGGGATTTGAAGTGGCAGCATTTGGAATCTGTACCAGATTACCAGCTTCATCTTTTATAGTTGTAAGTGTGGCTGACAAAACCTCCCATCGGTTTGGTGCTCCTCCTAACTGTGTGGAAGCCCAATCACCTGTTGCTCCAGCAGCGGCTGGGGCCCCAGCTCCGGCGGCCACCTTCTCCTTGTCTTCGCCAGGCGATGGCTGCCCTATCTTGCTGCAGGTAGCGGCCAACAGAGCAGGCGGTGACGGCTGAGTGTCTTACCCACAATGGGCGGGTTCAGAGAAGGAGGGAAGGGGAGGGGTGGCAGTTAGGGCTGGGCCGCCGCTCACACCGGAAGTGCGGCTGGGTCCCCGCGGGTTGCACCTCGGCGAACGCCAGCCCGCGCTCTCCTCCGGCTCGTCCCACCGCCTGGCGTTCCCCGCTCGCAGGCGCCCAGGCTCCCCTGTCCCCGGGCAGGTGGGCGCCGGCTATCCATGCCCCCGGGAGGGCTCGTCTGTTATGTTTTCAGTTAATTTAGCGAAGCAATATGGGAGAGGGAAAGAAAAATTATGTAAATGATTAATCATGAAATAATAGTAAACATTTGGGAATATTGATAAAATTGAACGACCGGGCGTAGTGGCTCACTCCTGTAATCCCAGCACTTTGGGAGGCAGAGGCGGGCGGATCACGAGGCCAAGAGTTCGAGACCATCCTGGCCAACACGGTGTAACCCCGTCTCTACTAAAAATACAAAAGTTAGCCGGTCGTGGTGGCGGGCGCCTGTAATCCCAGCTACTCCGGAGGCTGATGCAGGAGAATGGCTTGAACCCCGGAGGCGGAGGTTGCAGTGAGCAGAGATCGCACGACTGCACTCCAGCCTGGCAACAGAACAAAAGTATCATTTTTAAACTAAAGCAAATGATAGCTTTAATTTTCTCAAACATTAAATTTGTTAATGTGAATTTTGGAGGAAGAATGTGTATTTTATATATATATATAATT
>NW_016813094.1:2547758-2552532 GCF_001698545.2 Rhinopithecus bieti | reverse complement strand
TTTTAAAGTGATTGAAAAGATCATTTATTTTATACATTAATGCCGTTATTATTTAATGGGATTGAAGTTATATTTTCTGAATTGATATACTATCCTTAATATGCAATGAAAATACTTTTAAAAGATTAGTTGAAAATATGAGTTGAAAAGCATGTATTCTATATTTACATAGAACTCCACCAAACCATACATGAACAGTCAACAAATAGATGTTTCTGCATCTTTACCATTGCTTAGAATTACATTTTACATTTTTTAAAATGTAAAAAATAGTTTTACATAAAATAACATTCTAAATTTCCCAGAATATACATTTTGTTTTAATGCTTGCAATGTAATTTTTATCTAGTAGATGATTTATCTTTCCATGAATATTTCACAAAACCTACTTTTCAGAGTTTGTGTGGAGAACCAGCTGCTATGTGCACTACTTTATTTTTATTTATTCATTTATTTTTTTGAGACAGGTTCTCACTCTGTTACCCAGGCTGGAACACAGTGGTGAGATCATGGCTCACTGCAGACTCAACTTCCCAGGCTCAAATATCCTCCCACCTCAACCTCCCGAGCAGCTGGGACTACAGGGGCACACCACCACACCTGGCTTTTTTTTTGTAGAGATGAGGTTTCGCCATGTTGCCCAGGCTGGTCTCTAACTCCTGAGCTCAAATGATCTACCCACTTTGGCCTCCCAAATGCTGGAATTACAGGCATGAGCCACTATACCTTGCACTATTTTAAATTTAAAAATTGACATAAAAGAGAATATTTCATATTAACAGTTAAGATAAAATGCAAATGGATTTTTGTTTTATAGTATAATAATTGGCCCAAATTAGGAATATTAAAGTAAAAAAAAAATGTTTTTGCAGTGCTATCACATCTTTTCTTTTAATGCATCTGTATATTCCACTAGCACACAGTTGATCCAAAATACAATATTGTAGGTGCTACTACATGGGCATTCATCTCAATTTCTCCTTCCTTACAATGCATAATTCTCAAAGTTAATATCTGAAATATCAACTAGTGGTACAAACTTGTGAGTTTTTATGATTCAAGTTTATTGTTAAAAAATAGGTATCGGTGAGTGATGTGGTTTGGATCTATGTCCTTGTTGAATTTTATGTTGAAATGTAATCTGCAGTGTTGGAGGTGGGGCCTGGTGGGAGGTGTCTGGATTATGGAGGTGTATCCCTCATGAATGGCTAACCTCCACCCCCTTGGTGATGAGTGAGTTCACCTGAGATCCAGTTGTTTAAAAGTGTGTGGCACCTCCCTCACAGCTCCATCTTGCTCCTGCTTTTGCCAAGTGATGTGCAAGATCCCATTCTGCTTTCTTCCATGAGTAAAACCTTCCTGAGCCCTCCCCAGAACCCAAGCAGATGTTAGTGTCATGCTTCCTGTACAACATGCAGAACTGTGAGCCAGTAAAACTCTTTGTTTATAAATTACCCAGCCTCAGATATTTCTTTACAGCAATGCAAGAACAGCCTAACACAATGAGTTAGAAAGAAATAACAACACCAGAAACATGATCTTAAGGATGAAAGATCCAAACCAACATAGACATACAAACACATGTGTGTGTTGTGATGCATAGTAAATTCACATAGAAAGTGTGCAAAGTATAATGACAAAAATAAGGTTTTTTCCATTGTACCAGGAAAAAAAGTAACTTGGAGTAGTGGTTAAAGAAAGTTGAGCTAACAATTGTTCCAATACTTTTGAAAATGTAATATACTTTTTAAAAATGTAATATAAATGTAAAAAATATCTCCACAGACAAATGCACATATACAATAAACTTTGCAAATGATTTTTGGGAGACCACAATTCCCGTTAAATGTATCTATAAGACCTCCAAGTGTCCATATGCCAGTTAAGCACAAATACCCATCATGAATTGTTTTCAATAAACAATTTTGCATTTAAATTAGTTGAATTTATAATTTATTAAACAAAGCAGAATAGATATACATATAAAATAATATTTTATTTTATTAGTCCATTTTCATGCTCCTCATAAAGACATACCCAAGACTGGGCAATTTACAAATGAAAGAAGTTTAATTGGACTTACAGTTCCACGTGGCTGGGGAAGCTTCACAATCGTGGGAGAAGACAAGGAGAAGCAAATCATATCTTACATGGATGGCAGCAGGCAAAGAGAGAGATTGGGCAGGAAAACTTCCTTTTTTATAACCATCAGATCTCGTGAGTCTCATTCACCATCATGAGAGCAGTGCAGGAAAGACCTGCCCTCATAATTCAATCACTTTCCACTGGGTTCCTCCCACAGCATGTGGGAATTGTGGGAGTTACAATTCCAGATGATATATGGATTGGGACACAGCCAAACCATATCATCTAGGTAAGAAATTATCAGATCTATGTATTACTTGTCAAATGTCTGTAGATACTGTTGTCATCAATAAAAATAATATAAAATGTTAATTGGTAAAACTTTGTGCACATATCATTTTATGTATGTTAAAACTTATGAAACTACTGCAAGAATGGCACTGAGAGCTCCTGAATACTATTTACTCAGATTTACCAATTGTTAATATTTTGTCCTATTTGCTTTATCATTCTCTCAATTCGTCTCCCTCTCTCTTTGAGGTAATATCTATGTATTATGTACATATATGGGTACACATATATATTCTTTTTTCTCCACCATTTGAGAGTGAATAGACAACACCATGCCCCCTTATTCCTAAGTACATTAGGCTATGATCACACACAACACTCTACTTTAAAAAATTAACATTAATATAATAATTTCTTCTAATCCACAGAAAATAATGACATTTCATGTATTATCTGTATAATGACCCAAATTACTGTTTTATTTATGTAGGATCATGCAAAGCCAGCTCACACAAAGCATTTAGTTTCCATGTCTCTTCAGTCTACTTTCATCTGAAACAATTATCTGACCTTTTTTGATCTTATTTTGTCCATTGTTGACCTTTTCATGGTTGAAAATACAAATCAATATTGTTTAAAATGTTTTTCAAATTGGATTTATTATATTCATTTGTGTACTTTTGCAATAAATGCCACAAAAGCAATGCTGTATCTTTATAAGTGCATTGTGTCACACAATATTTCTTTTACATAATATTTAGTCATAGTAGCTTTAACCTCTTGCTTAGGACAGTGTCTCCAATTTTTCTGTCCTGTAAAATTATCACTCTTCTGTTTATAAGCTTTAAGTAATTTATAACCTAATAATTTGAGGCTATGTAAATTTTCTGTTTCTCTTCAAATTTTCATCCACTAATTTTAGCAGCCATGGATGAATTTTAACTCCAATTATTTATTCTATATTTATTATATGTCATTATTCTGTTAAAAAGAGCCGTCCATTATTCCTCATTTATTTATTCATTTACTTATTTCATCATTTTGGACTACCGATTTTTAGTTATTGATAGGTAATAATCTATCAATACCTTTCCTAAGATTAATGCTCAAATTGTTCCAAAATTTCTTAGCAGAATTTCCCTCTAAAGTCCTCTTTGTTCATCTGATGTGCTACCATCATTCTTTGAAAATGTCCATATTTCCTGTAACAAAAATATATTCCCTGCCCAATGCCAAAATAGAATTCTTCTCCAAGAGGAATGACAAATAATTGGAATATACATTGTTTCATCAATGCATTATTAAAACTATAACTTCTGACATGTAGCTATTCATTGCTTTTAAAACATTTACGAAAAAGAGTTCCATTATATATAACTTCAAATTTAATTATTATTTTAACGTGTATTTTTTATTTTAAATAAGTCAATTGAAATATTTCAGAAAAATCTCTACAAAATAAAATGTATGGCAGAAAGATTGTTTATATATCAAATGCTTAGCTAAACATTTCATATATAAACTTGTTCTTATTAAGTGATCAATGAATATTGCAATGTTTACATGATAGTTTGATGATGTTTTGGTTGCAAGAATCTTGATAACTGTTAAGGTTAGCACACTTAGGAAGAAAGAGTGATGCTCAAGTCATACTATATATAAAGCTTATTTTCCACAGTGTTCTACTCTGTCATATATCAAACAACAAACCAGTATTTATTTAGTATTCAAGAATCATTTTGTGTATTTTGTTATGTCAGGGACTAGGAACATAATGTGAAATTGAGCAGAGAGAATAAAAAATTAAGAGTATCCAATTGTTTTTGGCAACTGATTAAAAGTAAGTTGTTGTCTCATGACAGCATAAGAATTAAAATATGCTCACACACAGCCCAGCATAAGCTCAATTTTAAATACCTATAACTTTCAGAGCACCTGTCTCTCCATCCATTCTGAAGCAAGTGATTAAACCCTAAGCACATTTCTCAGAAACAGCTGTAAAATATGGAAGAGATCTGAGAAGAGTAAAAATACCATTTACATTTTGATGTCTAAAGAGAGGCACTTTGTCAGTTTGCAAAATTAGAGGTGAAATATAGGCATGAATCCAACATCTCTATCACTGTGAAGACTCATACCTATTATACAATATGTCATATCAGATTGAAGTAACAGCATTAAATAGTCTCAGCTAATAAAAGTTGTTAATTTTACTTAAATATTTTAGCATACTTTGATAAGTATCTCTGCTATGATGTCCATGTATATTTAGTAAACATTATACTAATTAAAACATCTAATATTGAGATAATAAAGTAGATACTAGCACACCTTATAAATTTACTGATGTATTAATTCTGTTCCTATCCTTTTTTTTTTTTTTTTTTTTTTTTTTTTT